>NW_024100724.1:0-271807 GCF_016161935.1 Mauremys reevesii
CCCACAGTCCTGCGTGGAGCCAATCAGCGCATACGCTATTTCTCAGTGTGTATGCACAGAGACCTAATTACTCCCCTGCTTGTCTGATGAATGATGCATGGGCCAGTGCCTGCAAATGCACAGTTTCTTTGGTGTTCTGGTTGTGTTCAGCATCTGCGAGGCAGCCAGTGCTGTCCTACCAGCACACACTGAAGCTCTGTGTTCTGAACTACACTAGCCAGGTCCGCCTGCTCCCCTGGCTTCCCCATCCTAGCAACTTTGAGCACAGGAGGCGAAGGCAGGCTACGTCCCCCTTTGGGGTAGAGTACCCGTGTTGGAGGAGAAGAACCAGGTGCCTGGGAACCACGGCGAGGAGCCGTGGGCTCACCTCATGGGAGAAAGGCTCTTCACCTTCCAGGGAGTGGCGGGGACCTGGATAAGGAATCTTTAGGGGAGAACTGGTGGCTGGCCGAGACGTTGGCGGAGCGTGGGGGGTTATTAGCCGGAAGTGCAACTGCCACAGAGAATGCTGAAGGCCATGGGCGGGAGTTCGGGAGGCGAAATCCTGGAGAGCTGAACATCAAGGGTGGCGTTCAGAGTGAATGATCCCAGTGGTAGAGGAGACTTGGTGGCTTGGTTTCATTTGAGAAACTGGCCTGGCCAGAGCCTAGAGGACAGACCCTGTAGCCCGTGACCCTGGCCTGCCCCTGAGATGGAGCTAGGTGGACACAGCTTTCCCAGCACCCGGCATGGCTGCTCTAGCTGGCTGAGTGTGGCCGTGGAGCAGCTCCACCGCCAATCACGGTGGTGTCAGAGTGCGCTTCTTGTGAGTTGATGGTGGTGAGTACGTTTCTCTCCAGGAGAGGTGCTGCTGGCTTGCTCCTAGCCAGCCAGGTGGGATGCTTTGGGTGCATTGGCTAACTGATCCCTAGGCTGCTGGAGGCTGCCTTTGAAACAGAAATCTGGATTTGGCAGGTGCCTTTATCTGCTCTGGGTAGCGTCCTTTCAATAGCCACAGAGCTCCAGAAAGGGAGGCGAGCAGGCTGGCTGTGAAGAAGATGTAGAAGCAGAAGGGACTAAGTCTAGGACACACCCCATCATGTGGCGCTTGTGAGGTTCCTGGCCCATGCTTCAGCTGACCAGTTCCGTCCTCTCTCCAAGATCTCCGGGTGGGTTCTTCGGGGACTTTGTAACGTCCACTGGGCCTGTCAAAAATAAACCTTCTAGAATAGTCTGTGCTCCTAATAATAATTTATAATAATTGGAGATATACCAATCTCCTAGAACTGGAAGGGACCTTGAGAAAGGTCATTGGAGTCAGCCCCTGCCTTCACTAGCAGGACCAAGTACTGATTTTGCTTTAAGATCCCTAGAACAAGCCCCGTCAGGGTGAGACTCCACAACCTTGGGTTTGCAGGCGATGCTCAAACCTCCTGCCGAGGGGTTAGATGGATCAGAATCTGCCATCTGGATTAAACCAGGGCTCTCTTGGCTTGCTCACTGTGGGCTGAGGGTGATACGAGCGCCGCGTCGTTTACTCACGACAAGGTCAATGGGAAGCACTGGTTAAGTCATGACTGCCTGAAAGGAATAAATATCTGTCCCAACAGGTTCAGACATGGGAACTGAAGTCTGGCTGTCTGAAGCAATAGTGTGGTGCCATATTTATCACCCTTACTCCAGCAAGAGGCACGACTCCCTGTTTCCCCCTGCTGAGAGCAAATCTCCCTTCCTACTGCAGCAGCCCACAGGCCTGTCTGTCTCCCTTCCCAGATATTTGGCAGCGCCACGTTCTGCAATCCACTGGGCAGCTGTTCCCTTCTTGATGACCAGTGTTCTGGATCTCCATGCAGCCAATCCCGGTCACAGGAAGGGATTTGTCAAACAGGTCGTTTCCTTCTGTGTTTTACTTGTAACTGTTGTGTGTGGCGCGGGGGCACGTGGCATGTCTCTGATGCGCTGGAGCAGAGAGTGCATTTAGGGGCACAGTGCCTGCCATGGGCCCCACAGGAACCCATGGGCTGAGCCTCGCTTGCGTACAGAGGAGCAGACTGCTCCACCCTCCTCTGTAGGGTCTGTAGACACACAGCACAGTGCTCCTTTCTGATCCGAGTGGAGGCTGCCGAGATCAAGAGGGAGCCCGGCATGCTGGGAATTGTAGTCTCTGTATGTGGGGAGCCCATTTGTGGAACTGCTCTGGCTGCAGTTTGACCACAGGGTTCAGGGAAGACAGAGGCTCATCAAGGTAGCACTTGTGGGTGGTGGAAACCACTGGCTCCATCCTCCCTGGGCCAGGCAGGACAGGTGGCTGCTCTCAGCCTGTGGACAAAAGGAGCTCTGAGCAGAGGGGAGCGGGTGCACCTTCGCGGGCTCTGCCTACTAATTCAGGTCTTTGGCCCTGCTGCAGTGCTCCTCCCTCTGTGGTGTGCCTGACTCAGCAGGTGTCCTCCTCCATTAATTAAACCCTGGAGCTGGGCCAGTTGTTGATGGTTTTCTCATACACTTCCAACGCCCTCGCGCTCTCTCAGCGTCGTCACCCACTAACGCAGCCTTGGCAGGACAGCGGCTGTCGGCTGGGTAAGCTGGAACAACAGAGTTGTAGAGTGGATGGATGGAGGCGGATTTGCTGGCTCTGTGCTGGGGAGGAGGGATCGGTGGGGTCACTGGCATGTGAAAGAACTGGAGCAACACTGAGCTCTGTGCTGAGCCGTGTGCTGCTCTGTCAGGCATCTCTTTTGTCTGATTGCAGTGATGTGCTGCAGAAAGGGATTATCTGTGCTTGCAAGACTGTCGTAGCAGATGCAGCAGGCGGCAGAGTATACAGCAGGCGTCTGTCGGCGGGAGGCTGGAATGCACCAAAGGCTCTGGTTTTCTGGGGTGGCATACGGCGAGGGTACACAGAGAGCATGTCAGGCGGGGATCTGCAGTGCAGCCCCGGGGTCTCGTCCATCATCCATGTGGCTGTGCCTGAGCAGAGGCTGCAAACAGAGCTGCTGCATCTCTCAGCCTAACAGGGTGTCGTAGCTCCCACGTCTGGAAGGGACCATTGTGATCATCTTTGCAGCACCTTTCCAGAAGTCCCCAGCCAGGACTGGGCTCCACTGGTGATGTACACACAGGAGGCGAGACCTGGGCCCCTGCCCCAGAGTGCTCACTGACTAGCTGGGAAGAGGCCCAGTTGAGTCTAACAGACAAGCTGGGAGGGGCAGGAGCTGTGACCGTGGGAGAAAGGCTCCACTCTCTGCTAGAGCCCAGCCTGCCGGGCGCTGCACCCCAGCCAGAGTCTGGGCGCAGCCTGGAGGGTGGCCAGTGCTTCTGTGCACCCGGCAAGGCCTCCTGTGCCCAGCTGCCCTGAGTCTCTGGGGCGGGTTGTGGGGACCTCACTCCATCCTGTCCCATCGCACTCCCCACCTGGTTAGTCCCGTTCCCCTGCAGCCAGCGCGGCTGCTCGCAGAGCAGGAGAACAGACCAGCCAGGAGATGGGCTGGGGGGATCAGACTGTCCCTCCCTGAATGTGATCCCAGGGCCAGGCAGTGCTGAGCCCGTGAGTAATAACTCCAGCAGTGCAAACCCCAGTGGCTGCTTACCCAGGAACCTTGGCAAGCAGCGTGGCTGCAAGCCCCCTTCACCTCAGTGCCTGTGTCTGTGCGGGGGCTGCAGCGCTGGGACTGTGGGGGGCAGATGTAGTGGGGGCCTCCGGCTTTCACTCCTTGCAGCTCCCCCTTCGCCGCTGGGACGTGCTTTTCATTAGCCTCCCCTGGCGGCTAATGCAGTACGGTGGGTGCTGGCAGGCGCGAGCCCTTAATGTGTGAGGATGAGGGAGAGCCATCTCGCCCTGTGTTCCCAGCCACCTCTGCCCAGTGCAGCCCTTTGCTGCTCCAGCCTGCTGTCCAGCTGCTTTCTCGCCCCCAGTCCCGCAGCCGGTGGTACTGCCCAGGGGTTTCCATCCTCGTTTCCAGCTCCGGGCTCCCAAGCCTGAAACACCACGGCTGCCTCATTCCACTGCACGCACCAGAGCCTCACCGGGCCACTTATCCTGCTGGCTCCAGATAAACTAGGTCAGGCTGCGCACCTCAGGCGGCCGGGACCCTCGGCGTGTCCTCTCTGCAGGCCCTCTGGACCAGAGGCTCTTCACTGCCTTGTGTCCATGCTCTGCCGCCTGTAGCAAGGCTCCTCCAAGTGCTGGCTTCAGGCGGTAACTGCCTGCGCCGCAGGGCTGGGAGGAGGTTCTGGCCATGGTAAGGATGTTGCTGGTTATATACACATCGCTTCCCTACTCAAGAGAAACACCAGGCTGGGAGAGGAGTTATTGAAGCTAAGCGCCCATGTGGACACAAGAACACGTGGCTAGAAACTGGCCATCAACAGGTTTAGACTTGAAATTAGATGAAGGTTTCTCACCACCAGAGGAGTGAAGCTCTGGAGCAGCCACCCAAGGGGAGCAGTGGAGACAAAACCCTGAACTGGCTTCCAGCCGGGCGTGATCAGTTTATGGAGGATGGTGTGCTGGGGCTGTCTACGATGGCATGGGCTGATCTGCGACCACTGGCAGCCAATCTCCCCAGCGGCCGGTGATGGGACACTGCAGAGAATTATATCCAATCTGATTGCTGGTTGGTCTCACCCACATGCACAGGGTCTAGCAGTCCCAGTTTAGAGCGGGAAGGAATTTCCCCCGGGTCAGGTTGGCAGAGACCCTGGGTGTCACTCGCTGGTTTGTACTAGTGTGAATGGTGGAGTCTCTGTCACGTGAAGTCTTTAAATCATGATTTGAGGACGTCAGTGACTCAGCCAGAGGTTTGGGATCTATCACAGGGGTGGGTGAGTGAGGTTCTGTGGCCTGCCATGTGCAGGAGGTCAGGCTAGATCATCATGATGGTCTCTGAGATCTCCCCCCTCTGCCCCACCAATTCTGCTGTCTGACCAGGCTCCAGGGTTTGGACCAATGTTAAAAGCCACTTCAAATATCCTGTCAAAGTTTCTAACCATAATTCTTTAGAGTCTTGAGCCAAGCGTGTGGCTTTGATTTACTCAGTGCCCTAAGCGTACTTCGCTCTCTGCATAGCCCTGGGGTGAGCAGCCCTGCCTGCAGTCGGTCATCAGTCATCTGCCTGGGGCTGAGTCAAAGCTGTCAGTCCTAGTGGCAGCCGTTCCCTGCCACAGGTCAATGTTCCTACCCCCTGCATTGAGCTCTTGGGCAGGAATTGCTTCCCTCCACACCCTGTAGCAGAGGCCCCAAGAGGAGCAGGGTAGCAGCTGGTGAGAGGTTAGGACAGGAAGTGAAGGAAAATACTGTATCCATCTGACAATGCAGGGGAAGGTTTGGGAGGCAGAAAGGTAACCATAGGAGACCTTCGCCAGGGCAGTTCTGAGGAGCACCTTGTTCTCGCAGTGACCTGGGAGACACCCGGGCAGAGCCTCTTAGCCTCATGCGTGGTATTGACTGTTACTGAGTCTCACCCTGAGCTCTCCTATCCAAGCACTGACCAGGCCAACCCTGCTTAGCTAAGAGGTTCATTCTGCACCGTGGGTGTGCTTGCAAGTTGAACTATTGGGTTCCTTGTTGATTTTTCATATAGGTACTTTACTGTAAACTGTAACTGCACCAAGAGGCTGCGGGTGTACCTGGACAGCACTCCCGTCAGAGGGTGTTCCCTTCAGTCCCACGCTGCGGGTGTACCCAGACAGCGGTGCTGTCGGAGAGGTGCTCCTTTCAGCCCCAGGCTGCGGGTGTACCGGACAGCGCTCCCGTCGGAGGGTGCTCCCTTCAGTCCCACGCTGCGGGTGTACCCAGACAGCGGTGCTGTCGGAGAGGTGCTCCTTTCAGCCCCAGGCTGCGGGTGTACCGGACAGCGCTCCCGTCGGAGGGTGCTCCTTTCAGTCACAGGCTGCGGGTGTACCGGATGGCGCTCCGTCTGGAGGGTGTTCCCTTCAGTCCCAGGCTGCTGGGTGTACCTGGACAGCGGTGCCGTCGGAGGGTGCTCCCTTCAGTCGCAGGCTGCGGGTGTACCGGACAGCGGTGCCGTCGGAGGGTGCTCCCTTCAGTCGCAGGCTGCCAGGTGTACCGGACAGCGCTCCCGTCGGAGGTGCTCCCTTCAGTCGCAGGCTGCGGGTGTACCGGACAGCGCTCCGTCGGAGGGTGCTCCTTCAGTCGCAGGCTGCGGGTGTACCGGACAGCGCTTCGTCGGAGGTGCTCCTTTCAGTCCCAGGCTGCCGGGTGTACCTGGACAGTGGTCGGTCGGAGGTGCTCCTTTCAGCCACAGGCTGCCAGGTGTACCGGACAGCGCTCCCGTCCAGAGGGTGCTCCCTTCAGTCCCAGGCTGCGGGTGTACCCGGACAGCGCTCCCGTCGGAGGGTGCTCCCTTCAGTCAGGCTGCGGGTGTACCGGACAGCGCTCCGTCGGAGGTGTTCCCTTCAGTCGTAGGTCAATAGCACATGCCCTGTATGTCCTCTGAGGTTGAGAGCTTCACATCTGCAGTTTAAGCTACACCTGCAAACACATTCTTGCTTGGGCTCCAGCTGGGAATTCCTCCCAGACTGGAGAGTCTGTCAGGGTGAACAAGAAAACTAAGCTGCTGCCATCCAGCCCCTCCATGCCCATGTAGCAGCGGGCGCTTGCAGCACCGGGCTGGGGTGGGGGTAGCACCTGTCATTCGCTCTGGGCTGGTCAAGCTCGTCTTCCCTGAGAGCCAGATGCTGCTGGGGTTTTTCCGTTTGCATGTGAGCCCTGGAAACCACTTTGATGTATCGACAAACACCTGCCAGGGATGCTCTAGTTATTATGTCGTCCTACCCCAGTGCCGCGGGCTGGGCTAGATGACCTCTCGAGGGCTCTTCTCTGATTCTGTCAGGTCCTGCTAAAACCAGCAGCGCTGAGTCAGCTTTTTTGGTGTGCAGTTTTACACACCAGGAGCTTAATGAAAGCTGGCAGAGTTCAGTCAGCACAGGGGAACCAACCAGGGAAGGTTCCCCACCGGCTTGTCAGGCCCCAGAACACAGTCTGTTTGGCTAAGGCTCTCGTGGAGGCAGCTGTGTTAATTCTGGCAAGGCCGTGGGGCAGGCTGGTACTATAGTCAAACAGGCCTCGCGTTTCAGGACGTAAGTCGCAGAGTTTGTACAGCATGAGTTACATCCAAGCTGTCCCTGCCATCAGCCACATCAAGCTGGCCCAGCTGCCTTCTTCTCACTTGCTTCATCACGCTCGGGATTTTGCATTCCTGCTTTTCTCTGAATGCGAGTGGGTATCGGTTACTCGCCCATGTCTGGCATTTCCCTAAACTGGCATCTAAATTATTTTTACCTTCCCTGGACAAATGGTGGTGTGCATGTGTCAGAGCTCTGTATTGCAGGCCTGCTGCACCAGCCATGTGTTACATGCCATCCCGCTAGGGGTTCGGAGGAATGTGGAGTGAAAATCATCCGTCCGTCACCTGTGCCTCGGGCCCTTGTGAACTCTCGAGCCCGCTTTGGGGTCACATGCTCTAGGCATGGCATTTCAAAAGTAGACTAGACGCTTCTGGGCCGTCTCATGTAGCAAGTGCACAGATGTGCTGGCTGGAGGGATTCCTCAGCTGCTGTTCCCTTCCCCAGCTTGCTGTAGTTGCTGGAGGGAAGAGTTGGCTGTAAAGCCCCTTGGGTGCAGGTATGTCAGTTTTCCTTTCTCCAGGATGAGTCTCCTTTCTTGGCTGCCCCGGCATCCTCACATCCCTCAGCTGGAACCAGATGTGTCTGTGCGTACAGCTGTTTGCTCTTCTTTTTAAAGCAGCCCAACGTTTTGGCGCCCGCTGGGACGTGGAGTTAGCGTGTGCACTTCAGGTCCCTGTGTGGAGGGGGCCTGCTTCTGGATCTGGGGCTGCTGCTCACTCTCAATTGCTCCACTTCCACTGGCGCCATAACACGCGCGCGCACACACACCTGTGACAGCCCCATGCGGCGCCAGGCAAGCTCAGTGTTCACTGCCAGCCATTCAGCGCCGGCAGAGCTGTCCCTCTCCTTGGGGGCTGTGCAGCGACTCATCCCAGGGCTGGCGGGCCTAGGGCATTGCCACTGCTCTCTTGCTGGGCTGCTTGCTGAAAGCTGCAGTGTCCTGCTCTCCTCTGACCCTCATTCCATAAATTCTCAGTCTCAGGCAAGGGGGCAGTGGGGCAAACCCCCTAATTGGCTTCAGGGCTGAGCTTGATAAGTTCATGGAGGGGATGGTGTGATGCCTCTGATGGCTGATCTGCGACTGTTAGTAGCAAATATCCCCACCGGCCAGCGATGAGACATGGAGGGGTGGGGGGTGGCTCTGAGTTGCTGCAGAGAATTCTTTCCCAGCTGTCTGGCTGGTGGGTCTCACCCACATGCTCAGGGTCTAACTGATCACCAGATTTGGATCTCGGAAGGAATTTTCCCCAAGGCAGATTGGCAGAGACCCTAGGAGGGTTTCACCCCCCTCTGCAGCCTGGGGCCTGGGTCACTCACTGGTTTAAACTTGTGTGAATGGTGGAGTCTCTGTCACGTGAAGTCTTTAAATCATGATTTGAGGATATCAGCAACTCAACCAGAAGTGGATGAGTGAGGTTTTCTGGCCTGCAATGACAGGATCATCATAATAATCTATTCTGACCTTAAAGTCTTTGAGTCTAAGAAAAGAATCTGGAATGCCTGTAGATCAATGTCCTATCATAGCACAAGATGGGGCATTACTTGGTGTCTGCTACAGACCCCCAAATGACATGAGGAACAGGAGGACCGGCTCCTTATGCCCCTATGTGTAATGTGTAGGAAATAGCTGCGTGATCATGGAGTAACAAGTGCGGGATGTCTCATGCCGCCAGTAACTAAAACATCCTGGAATTTCTGAACAGTACAGGTGACAGTCTCTAACTCAGTAAGCGTTGCAGTCAACCCAGAGGAAGTCTGTATTAGACCTTGTCCTAGCCAGTAAAGGGGAACTAATTGCAGAACTAAAAGCTACTGGTAGCTTAGGTACAAGTGATCATGACTTGATCGCATTTATAAAGTGCAAGCAGAATAAAGTCCAGACCAGTAATATACACACTTGGTGCTTTAACAGGGCCACTTTCACAGAGCTGAAAACAATTATGAGCCAAATCAGCTGGGAAGAAGATTTGAAGCAGAGAAATGTGAATAATTGGGAATTATTCAAGAGCACCTCACCAGATGCCCGCAAAGTCACAATCGAGGAAGAAGGCCGTATTGGTTAAAGAACTGACCTGGTTTAGCAGGGAAGTGAAGGCAGCTATAAATATATATATATCAAATGGAAGAAAGGGAAAGTTAGCAGTAATGAATAGAAGTCAGAAGTGAGGAATTGTAGAAAATTGACAGGGGAAGCAAAGGGACCCAAGAATAAATCAGTGACCTGCAGAGAGGAGGACAATAAGGTGTGTTTAAAATATATTAGGAACAAAACAATGGTTTTGGTCCATCACTAGATAGAAATGGTGGAATTATCAATAATAATGCAGGAAAGGCAGAAGTGTTCAACAAACATTTCTGTTCTGTATTTGGGAAAAAGCAGATGATGCCATCTCATCAGATGGTAAAGGTAACCTCTTCCCATTCCACCAGTATTGCTCGGAGATGTTGAACAGAAGTGACAAGGTCAGCAGGTCAGATACTTGCATCCAATAATTTTAAAAAGAGCTGGTTGAGGAGCTCGCTGGACATTAACACTGGTTTTCAGTAAGTCTTGGTGCACGGGGAAGTTCAGAGGACTGGAGGAGAGCTAATGTGCCAATTTTTAAAAATGGTAACCAGGCCGACCCAGCTAATTAGAGGCTTGTCTGTCTGATGTTTATCCCATGCAAGCTGCCAGAGTGGTTGATATGGGGTTTGGTTAATAAAGAATTAGAGGAGGGTAATTTGACTAAGGCCAGTCAGCATGGGGGGTGTTTGGAAATAGATCCTGTCTACCTAACCGGGTGTCTTTTCTTTGAGGTTACAGGTTTGGTTGATAAAGTTCATAGTGTTGACGTAATTTACTTAGACGTGAGTAAGGCATTTACTGCACAATGTTTTGATTAAAAAAAGTAGAATGGTCTCAATTCAAGGGGTCAGAGAAGAGCCACGAGAATGATCAAAGGAGTAGAAAACCTGCTTTATAACGACAGAGCCAAGGAGCTCAATCTCTCACTTAACAAAGAGAAGGTTAAGGGTTGACTTAATCCCAGTCTGTAAGTACCTACATGGGGAACAAATACTTAATACTGGGCTCTTCAGTCTAGCAGAGGAGGGTCTGTCAGGATCAATGGCTGGAAGTTGAAAAGCTCGACAAATTCAGCCTGGAAATAAGGTGTAAATTATCAACAGAGAGAGTCATTCACCATGAGAGCAATTTGCCAAGGGTCGTGGTGGATTCTCTAGATGAAGACTGGCTGTTTCTCTAGGAGATTTGCTCTAGGAATTAGGGGGGCCGCTCTCTGGCCTGTGCTACGCAGGCGCAATCCTCTGGCTCGGGGATCTATGCTTTGACACCAGCTGAGACAGTTCTTGGCTCTTTGGCTCGGGCGACTGCCTGCCCAGGGCGCTGCCCCCATTCGTCCCAGAGGAGGTGAATTTGAAAGGGGCTGATTCTCAGAAGGCCTGCGCGGTGCTCACCTTCCCCTGCAAGTGACTGACTCCCAGGCCTGCTGGAGTCACGAGGCGGGAATGTCTGCGCCTGGCTGGCGGAGTGCAGCCTCCTGGAGCAGCGCTGTCCCGTGGCGGGCACGCAGCCTGGGTGACTGGTTCGCACCGCTCCAGTAGCTCCGGGTGCTGCTGATTCCTATAAGTAGGGACAGCTTTGCCATGAATTATTCACAAGGTGCCCTACATTCCCCGGCGCAGAGAACGTCACACCAGGCCGGGGAGTAGGTAACCCCTCCTTACATTGCCGCTCGGATCTTCCCACTGCCTGGCAGAGGGCAGAGCTGGGTTCTCTCTGCCCCTGGGCTGGCCTGGCCGCCGGGTGGGACCTGCTGGGGCTCTCGGTGACTGGCAGACCACCAGCAGCACCCGCAGTGCTGTGCGAGGGAGGGCCACGGGCCCGGTGCAGGGATGATGGGGCATAGCAGGCTGGGCGGTGCCCTCTTGGTGCCCTAGTCCTGTGTCCCTTTCCTGCCAGCAGCCCGTTCCGAGTCCTTCCCAGGGCTGCTGAGAGCCACAGAGCCGCTGACCTCCGTGCCTGGCCCTGGGCAGTGACAGAGCAGACTGTGCTGTGGTTCCTGGCGTCCGTGGTTGCTCCTTGGCAAACCGGCTGGTTCCCGGGGCTGTCCCCTCTGGGTGGTGGTAGGAAGCTGTGGCATGAGGGTGCTGTGGCAGGGGGCGTGTGGTCACTGGAGGAGGCAGGGCAGGGCCAATCCTTGCACAGCAGTGTCATGGGAGGTGAAGCAGGGTAGGAGCCCCGGGGTAGACACGCTGCTTTCCAGCTTCAAAGGTACAACCAGGGGTGTCTGCCAGACACTCTCCAGCCTCCATGAGGTGGCAGCACCCCAAGGAGTCGTCCCCATCCCCTCCTGCTTGCCCATGTTTGACACACCTTCCCTGGGCGCTGGGCTCTGGCCCGGCCTGCCATACCGAAAGGAACCCTGTTTGGTGGGCCTGTTTACAAACATTATCGTCCACTCGGCTAAGGGAAACTGAGGCACAGAGGTGGGCTGACTTGCCCAAGGGAACGCAGCAGAGCCAGCATTAGAATCCAGTACTGCCTGGTCCCAGCCCTGTGTTCACTCTGCTGGGCTCCCGTTGCAACCCGGGATGCAGCCGGCAGGAGCTCCAGCCATGGGAACTGGGCCAGCTGTGCAGATGCCGGAGCTCAGGCCCTGACGGCTGGGGCGCTCTGGAGCTAGCTCCGTTAATGGAACGGGGGGCCGCTCGGCAGGCACCTCTGCTTAAGAGCAGTCGGGTTGGGTGCTCCTGCAGGACCAGCCTAGGCGTTTCCTGGGTACTGGGAGGTGGGACGTGCCAGAAGCTCTGTGCTATCGCAATGGGACTGAAGCCTCTGACACACCTTGATCCGGGACTGGGAGAGCGCTCTCGTGCGGGGAAGACAGACAGCTCTGCCCAGGGTGCGGCCATCAGCCCTAGCGCAGCTCCCAGGCAACAGGCTGGATTGCAATGGTCTGCTCGGACCAGCGGCCTGTCTGCGTGGGCTGCTGGGACATGTAGTCCCCACCTGACAGCTGGCTTGTTAACAGGAGGACAGCAGCGGGGCGGGTGAGGATTCTCTGGGCAGTGTGAGACTGACGCGGGATGGAGGTTACCAGACCACCTGGGTCTCCCAGCTCCGCTCAGGGTTGTGGAGGTCGGCTCTAGCCTTCTCCATCGTGGCCTCTCCCTGGAGCCCGCCCCATGGCACCGTCGCGGCGCAGCCCCATGCACCGTCGCGGCGCAGCCCCATGGGAGTGGCAGCGTCCGCTGGGCAGAGTCACTGCCGTTGGACTCTGGCTGTGTGGAGGACTGGCCGTGCGGTTCCTGCCCCTCCTGGGAGCCCCATGGCACTGTCGTGGGCACAGCCCCATGGGGTGGCAGCGTCCACTGGGCAGAGTCACTGCCGTTGGACTCTGGCTGTGTGGAGGACTGGCCGTGCGGTTCCTGCCCCTCCCTGGGAGCCCCCCCAATCTATGTGGGAGGGGGAGGGCAGATCTGCAGCCAGACAGTGCCGGGGGGGGGGGGCCGGACTAGCCCCGTGGGCCCCCCTTCCGGAAGGTTTAGACCCCGCTGGCCCGGGGGTGAGTAATTCCCCCCCCCCAGCCTGTGTCTTCCCATGGGGAGGTGGAAGGTGAGTGCTGGGGGGCGGCAGTGCTGGAGCAGGTTGGCTGGGGCCCTGGGGCGGGGAGCAGGGCTATTTGGGGAGATTATATGTACCCAGCAGGACAAGCCTGTGTGCTGTCGGTCCGTCCTCAGGACGTACATGGGCTGGGCTCACTGGGACTGAGCCCCATGGACAAGCACAGCACATGGCGACAGCTGGTCCATGTTAACCCTCCGTGCGCCATGGGGCTAAGCTGCACTGGGTGCTGAGCTGCGGCTAATGTCTCGTGACCCCAGGTTGCCTGCCCTGGGCACTCTGCACGATAGGGCCTGTCTGTGTCAGCAGTGTGAGGCGCGCGTCTGGCCGTGCCAGACTCGGGCCTGGCCGCGGTGTCGTGCAGAGCCCTGGGGCTGCTGGCGAAAGCCCGTTGCTCACTTACGCTGCCCCATCCGTCCCTGAGTCCACTGAATCCCCCTCCCGGGCTGATCAGGCGGCCACTCCCTCCTCTTCCAGCCCATCCTCCGGGCCGTCTCTGCCCTGCACCCACACGGCTCGCGGTCACTGAGGATTGTCTCTACACCTGTCTAGATCAGCACTGTGGCCCGCCCCAGCATGTTTGCCGTTCCTGGCTGCGGATTGTGCGTTGCTAGGGCAGGGGTTGTGCTGCGACCTGTCGCAGGACTGTGTGTCTGGCAGGGACTTGCAGAGCCTTTGCCGTGGCTGTTGTCTGTGCTAAGCAAGCTGCTGCTGCGTCACTCCCAGGCCCCACAGCATCCTGAGCCTGGCGCTGCGTTAGTCGGGCCAGCAGTTGTGCCGGGAACCCCTGCTCGACCCAGCATCTCCCCACTAACTTCATCATGTTTCAAGGAGCTGCAGTTAAATTAGGGCCTGCAATCGGCTCCAGGGCCAGCCACAGCCTTGCAAAGGACAGAGGCTCACATCTGAGGACAGGCCCTGGGAAGTTGGTTCCCTCTTCCCAGCTGTGACCTGGGCTCCTGCAGCAACTACTGATAGCCCTTTGCCATCCAGTCGAGCTCGTGGCAGGACGGGAGGACAGTAGAAGCTGGAACCGGCAATCCAAACCCGCCGCAGTGCAAGCACGTGGTGAGGACAGCCCCTTCCCCAAATGCTTTATATGCTAGATGGACAGTGGTGCAAGGGGCCGAGGCACAGGGAGGAGGAAGTGGTCGCCCAAGGCCATACGTGCGTTAGTGAATTGCCCCTGGGGTTGGGCTCTCGTCCCTTGCTTCCATTGCAGGCCTGGGAACTGAGAGCTGCAGAGGAGGTGATTTGTTCACAGCCGCACAGTCTGACATGGAACCCAGCTCCCGGGCCTCCTTCCCCAGCGAGGGCTGGTGAGAGACAGGACACTGCCAGACTGGCTCAGGCCCGTGTCCCATCTCCGCCAGTGGAGCACCAGCAGCTGCGGAGGAGGGTGCACGAACCCTGCAGTAGGGGAGCGTGAGGTGGTGCCCCCAAGGTCTCCTCTGAGCTCAGGATTAGGGGTTGGCTCTGTTGGTAGGTCTGCACTGCAGCTGGGAGGTGGGATTGGCAGCGTGGGTAGCCAGACATAGCAGTGCGGCTGCAGGGCATGGGGTGGCCCTGGAGAATGTACCTGGGACATTAGATGGGATTGTACTCAGGTGGCTAGTCCTCTGGGGCCACGCTGCTGCGGTTAGGCAGCCAGCTCGAGCAGAGCTGGAATTCCCACGGGCTGGGAATCGCACCTCCCAGCCGGTGCTAGCGCTGCCTGGCGAACTAGCCATGGAAACTTCATAAGCAGCGCAGCACTTAGGACGGAAGAATCCCATGCACTGCTACAGACTAGGGACCGAATGGCTGGGCGGCAGTTCTGCAGAAAAGGACCTAGGGGTTACGGTGGACGAAAAGCTGAATATGAGTCAACAGTGTGCCCTTGTTACCAAGAAGGCTAATGGCATTTTGGGTTGTATAAGTAGGGGCATTTCCAGCAGATCGAGGATGTGATCATTCCCCTCTACTCAGCGCTGGTGAGGCCTCCTCGGGAGTACTGTGTCCAGTTTTGGGCCCCACACTACCAGAAAGATGTGGACGAATGGGAGAGAGTCCCGGGGAGCGCAACAAAAAGGATGCGGGGGCGGGAGCACATGACTGATGAGGAGAGGCTGAGGGAACTGGGATTGTTTAGCCTGCAGAAGAGAAGAATGAGGGGGGATTTGATAGCTGCTTTCAACTACCTGAAAGGGGGTTCCAAAGAGGATGGATCTAGACTGCTCTCAGTGGTAGAAGATGACAGAACAAGGAGTAATGGTCTCAAGTTGCAGAGTGGGAGGTTTAGGTTGGACATTAGGAAAAACTTTTTCACTAGTAGGGTGGTGAAGCACTGGAATGGGTTCCCTAGGGAGGTGGTGGAATCTCCTTCCTTAGAGGTTTTTAAGGTCAGGCTTGACAAAGCCCTGGCTGGAATGATTTAGTTGGGTTTGGTCCTGCTTTGAGCAGGGGTTGGACTAGATACCTCTTGAGGTCCCTTCCAACCCTGAGATTCTATGATTCTATGAACAAGCTTTGAGCTCTTCATAGAGGAGGTGTATTGAATGCAGGTCTGGGCAGACTGGTTGAGGAGGACCTGGCGTTCCCGGAGCCTTTCTGGTGACGGGTCATCTGTTAGGCTGCACATGCTGTGTGTTGTTCTTGAGTCGGGAGTGTAATTCACAACAGCGTTTCCACTCACCTTCAAAGCACTGAGAGCTCTTGAGCTAGGTGACAATTACCGCACAGATCAAACAAGCCAGCCTGTCAGCGTGGCTCCCTTCCTTTTGTGAGGCTTGGAATGTGAAGTGTGCTGTGCTTATGCTTCCGTGGCACAGCAGCACCATCTCTCCATTGTAACCTTGCTCCTGAGCTGAGGGGAGCTGGCTCCACGTTTACTCCTGGCAGGGAACACTGGCAGCGAGTGCAGCTCTGTCCCCAGAGCAGCCGCAGACTCTGGGCTGCTCTACACTACTGCTTAAATCGCTGTGATTTACATCCCTCGGGGTGTGAAAACAACACCCCTCAGAGCGATGTAAGTTACATCGGCATAAAGCTCTGTCCTCACCGCGCTATGTCAGCGGGAGGCGCTCTCCTGCCGACATCACTTCCGCCTCTCCCGGAGGTGGAGTAATGAGAACTCTCTCCCGTTGGCATAACGCGTCTCCAGCAGCCGTGCTACAGCCGTGGCGTGGACATGCCCAGTGGAAAGGATCGGCTGGTGCTGGGGTGTAGCGCTCTGGGGGATTATTGGGGATGGTGGGTTGGGATGACTTCTCTCAAGGCCTGTCTTGGTGCCAAACACAAGCCCAGAATGAAAGGGGAGCACTAGCTCCGGATGGCCTATGGCTTGGAAGAGACAATGGCAAAGGAGGAAGTGGAGACAGCAGTGATCGTGTAGACGCGTCCCATGCAGACTCCTCTTTCTAACCAGTCTGTCTGCATTTCTGTGGGGCCCATCACCATGGTATCTGACAGAGGCCAGGCTCTATAGTCCCTGCTCCGAAGCAAATGCTGGTTGTTCCTATAGTTGCTTTTCTGTCGTTTTATCTAGCCTAGTTGTAAACGTGCCCAGTGATGGGGCTCCCAGCCCTTCCCTGGGTTGAGATTCCACATCGTGCTGCATCGTAACATAGGGGTGTCACCTGGGATCACATCTGGAAGACCTGTGTCAGTCTCACGCAGCTGGTAGTAGAACCTCAGGGGGTTTCTAAACATAGACGTTGATAATTTTCTACCACAAGGTAATTGTATTTGGGACTTCATGATGACAGAGAAATATGAAGTGATCACTGGATTGGAAGCTGGCAGCTGCCTTGGGACCAGTGACCGGACCTGATTACATTCAGAATGGGCAAAGAGAGGACAGACCCAGTCAGTGATATATGTACTTGGTGCTTAGAAGGGGCTCATTCCCCACAGGTGAGAGAAAGGATGAACAAAACTGATGTGTAGGAAAAATATGAATTAAACTTGGGATTGTTTAAAAAGAGGTTGAGATGGCCCAAAAGCCACAATTTCACAGTCAAGAAGGAAAGAGGACAGTGGGGAAGTGAAGGCAGCAATTCAAACAAATAGTAGATAGTATCAGGGGGTAGCCGTGTTAGTCTGGATCTGTAAAAAGCGACAGAGTCCTGTGGCACCTTATAGACTAACAGAAGTATTCATAGACTATCAGGGTTGGAAGGGACCTCAGCAGGTATCTAGTCTAACCCCCTGCTCAAAGCAGAGCCAATCCCTAGACAGATTTTTACCCTAGTTCCCTAAATCAGAGGTCTCCAAACTTTTTTGATTGCTCACCCCTATCAGTAAAAAAATTTTGTGCACGGACCCCCTGCCATGCCGAAGCACACAAAAAAGAAAAAGAAATGCTGCTCTGACTCCTGCCTGATGAAGCAAAAAAAAAAAAAAGTGCTTCTCCTGCTGCACACCCCCAAGGATCCTCTTGTGCACCCCACTTTGGGGACCACTGCCTAAATGGCCCCCACAAGGATTGAGCTCACAACCCTGGGTTTAGCAGGGTAATGTGCAAACCACTGAGCTATCCCTCCCTCCATGAAAGCTTATGCTCCAGTACCTCTTTTAGTCTATAAGGTGCCACAGGACTGTTGCTTTTACAAATAGTAGATAGTAACTGATATAAATTAACTGGTATGAAGTGTGGAAAATTGCTGAGGGAATCTAAAGAAGTCAGGGACAAATCCATGGCTGGCAGGGCTAAGGATGACGAGAAGGCGTTTAAGTATATTAGGAACAAAAGAAACCCTAGCATTGGTATAAGAACATGAGAGTTGCCATAATGGGTGAGACCAATGTCCATCTAGCCCAGTGTGGTAGATGGGACACTGGCCTGTACCAGAACATTAGGGAGTGTACAGAACAGGGCAGTTATGGAGTAATTCACCCCTCGTCACTCCCGGCTTCTGACAGTCAGAGATTTAGGGCCTGTGCATGGGGCTGCATTCCTCACCATCTTGCTAATGGCCATTGATGGACGATCCTTCAGGAACGTATCCAGTACTTTTTTGAACCCAGTTATACTTTTGGCTTCACAGCATTCCCTGGCAACGAGTTCCACAGGGTAGTTGTTCGTTGTGTGAAAATATACTTCCTCTTGTTTGTATAAAACCTGCTGCCTATTAATTTCATTGAGTGACCCCGGTTTTGTATTGTGTGAAAAGTAGGGCTGTCAAGCGATTAATCACGAATTTTTAATCGCACTGTTAAACCCTAATATAATATCATTTATTTAAATATTTTTGGATGTTTTCTACATTTTCAAATATATTGATTTCAATTACAACACAGAATACAAAGTGTACAGAGCTCACTTTATATTATTTTTATTTCAAATATTTGCACTGTAAAAAACAAAAGAAATAGTATTTTTCAATTCACCTCATACAAGTACTGTAGTGCAATGTCTTTATTGTGAAAGTGCAACTTACAAATGTAAAATTATGTACAAAAAAGTAACTGCATTAAAAAATAAAACAATGTAAAACTTTAGAGCCTGCAAGTCCACTCAGTCCAACTTCTTGTTCAGCCAATCGCTCAGACAAACAAGGTTGGTTACATTTGTAGGATGTAATGCTGCCTTCATCTTGTTTACAATGTCACCTGAAAGTGAGAACAGGTGTGTGCATGGCACTGTTGTAGCCAGCGTCGCAAGATATTTGTGTACCAGATGTGCTAAAGATTCATATGTCCCATCATGCTTCAACCACCATTCCAGAGGACATGCATCTATGCTGATAATGGGTTAAGAACATAAGAAAGGCCGTACCGGGTCAGACCAAAGGTCCATCTAGCCCAGTATCTGTCTACCGACAGTGGCCAATGCCAGGTGCCCCTGAGGGAGTGAACCTAACAGGCAATGATCAAGTGATCTCTCTCCTGCCATCCATCTCCATCCTCTGACGAACAGAGGCTAGGGACACCATTCTTACCCATCCTGGCTAATAGCCATTTATGGACTTAGCCACCATGAATTTATCCAGTCCCCTTTTAAACATTGTTATAGTCCTAGCCTTCACAACCTCCTCAGGTAAGGAGTTCCACAAGTTGACTGTGCGCTGCGTGAAGAAGAACTTCCTTTTATTTGTTTTAAACCTGCTGCCTATTAATTTCATTTGGTGACCCTAGTTCTTGTATTATGGGAATAAGTAAATAACTTTTCCTTATCCACTTTCTCACCATCACTCATGATTTTATATACCTCTATCATGTCCCCCCTTAGTCTTCTTTTTTCCAAACTGAAGAGTCCTAGCCTCTTTAATCTTTCCTCATATGGGACCCTCTCTAAACCCCTAATCATTTTAGTTGCTCTTTTCTGAACCTTTTCTAGTGCTAGAATATCTTTTTGAGGTGAGGAGACCACATCTGTACACAGTATTCGAGATGTGGGCGTACCATGGATTTATATAAGGGCAATAATATATTCTCAGTCTTATTCTCTATCCCCTTTTAATGATTCCTAACATCCTGTTTGCTTTTTGACCGCCTCTGCACACTGCGTGGACATCTTCAGAGAACTATCACGATGACTCCAAGATCTTTTCCTGACTCGTTGTAGCTAAATTAGCCCCCATCATGTTGTATGTATAGTTGGGGTTATTTTTTCCAGTGTGCATTACTTTACATTTATCCACATTAAATTTCATTTGCCATTTGCTGCCCAATCACTTAGTTTTGTGAGATCTTTTGAAGTTCTTCACAATCTGCTTTAGTCTTAACTATCTTGAGTAGTTTAGTATCATCTGCAAACTTTGCCACCTCACTGTTTACCCCTTTCTCCAGATCATTTATGAATAAATTGAGTAGGATTGGTCCTAGGACTGACCCTTGGGGAACACCACTAGTTACCCCTCTCCATTCTGAGAATTTACCATTAATTCCTACCCTTTGTTCCCTGTCCTTTAACCAGTTCTCAATCCATGAAAGGACCTTCCTTTTATCCCATGACAGCTTAATTTACGTAGAGCCTTTGGTGAGGACCTTGTCAAAGGCTTTCTGGAAATCTAAGTACACTATGATCTACACTAAGTACACTATTATCTGCTTGATAATGATCCAAAGCAGAGCAGACTGACGCATGTTCATTTTCATCATCTGAGTCAGATGCCACCAGTAGAAGAGGTTCCGGGTCTGTAGTTTCCACATCGGAGTGTTGCTCTTTTAAGACTTTTGAAAGCATGCTCCACACCACCTCCCTCTCAGATTCTGGACTGCGCTTCAGCTTCTTAAACCTTGGGTCAAGTGCTGAATCCATCCTTAGAAAGCTCACTTTGGTACCTTTGTTTCATTTTCTCAAATCTGCTGTGAAAGTGTTCTTAAAATGAACAACATAGAATATCAGGGTTGGAAGGGACCTCAGGAGATCATCTAGTCCAACCCCCTGCTCAAAGCAGGGCAAATTCTCAGATTTTTTTTTTAAAACCCAGTTCCCTAAATGGCCCCCTCAAGGATTGAACTCACAACCCGGGATTTAGCAGGCCAGTGCTCAAACCACTGAGCTCTCTCTCCCCCCTGATATGACCTAACATATGCTGGGTCATCATCCGAGACTGCTATAACATGAAATATATGGCAGAATGCGGGTAAAACAGAGTGGGGGACGTACAATTCTTCCCCCAAGGAGTTCTGTCACAAATGTAATTATTATTTTTTTTTTTAACATCATCATCTGCATGGAAGCATGTCCTCTGGAATGGTGGCCGAAGCATGAAGGCGCCTACGAATGTTTAGCATATCTGGCACGTAAATACCTTACAAAAGTGCCCTGTGAACGCCTGTTCTCACTTTCTGGTGACATTATAAATAAGAAGCAGGCAGCAGTATCTCCCGTAAATGTAAACATACTTGTTTGTCTGAGTGATTGGTTGAACAAGTAGGACCGAGTGGACTTGTAGTCTTTAAAATTTTACATTGTTTTATTTCTGAATGCAGTTTTTTTGTACATAATTGTACATTTGTAAGTTACACTTTCATGATAAAGAGAGTGCACTGCAGTACTTGTATGAGGTGAACTGAATACTATTTATCATTTTTACAGTGCAAATATTTGTAATGATATAAAGTGAGCACTGTACACTTTGCATTCTGTGTTGTAATAGAAAATATATTTGAAAATGTAGAAAAACATCCAAAAATATTTAATACATTTCAATTGGTATTCTATTGTTTAACAGTGCGATTAATCTTGATTAATTTTTTTGAGTTAATCGCCTGAGTTAATTGTGATTAATCAACAGGCCTAGTGAAAAGATAAATATAATTTGTCTGTTCACTTCTCCACACCAGTCAGGATTGTATAGACCTCTGTCATATCTCCCTTTAGTCTTCTCTTTTCTAAACTGAATAGCCCTAAACTGTTTAATCTCCCCTCGTAGGGAAGTAGTTCCATACCCTTAATCCTCATTGCTGCCCTTCTCTGAACCTCTTCCAGTTCCACGCTATTGTTTTTGAGATGGGGTGCCCAGAGCTGGGCGCAGTATTCAAGATGTGGGTGCACCATGGATTTACATAGTGGCATCACATTTTGTCTAATTTTCTATCCCTTTTTTAATGATTCCCAACATTCTGTTAGCCTTTTTGACCACTGCTGCCCATTGAGCTGAAGTTGTCAGAGAACTATCCACGGTGACTCTAAAATCTTCCCTACATGGCACCAGCTAATTTAGAATCCATTTGTATTTTTTCCATGAGCATTTCTTTGCACTTGTCAACACCGAATTTCATCTGCCATTTTGTTGCCTAGTCACCCAGTTTTGTGAGATCCTTTTGTAGCTCTTCGCAGTCTGCCTGGGACTTAACTAGCTGGAGAGTTTTGTATCTTCTGCCAATTTTGCCACCTCCCTGTTTACCCCTTTTTCCAGATCATTTTTGAATGTGGTGAACAGCCCTGGTCCTGGTAAAGATCCTTCTCTCCACTGTGAAATCTGACCATTTATTCCTACCCCTTGTTTCCTGTCTTTTAACCAGTTACTGATCAGTGAGAGGCCTTCCCTTCTCTGCCATGGCTCTCTAGTTCCCTTGTAACCGGGCTGCCTCTCGCGGACACAACTGAGAGTGTTGCTCAGAGCAGGGCAGTCACAGCCCAAAGTGGGGTGTCCTTTATTACTAAGGCACCAAACCAGCCACACAGGGAGGACTTTGGTCTTACCCCACTGGCTAACCACAAGTCACCCATTAATTCCCTTAGACACACCAGTTTCCCGGTATCACCACCAGTGCCACTCGTTATGGGGACAGATGGTTATGAAAACCAACACCCCAATAAAAGAGAAAAAGGTTCTCTCAATCCCAAAGGCCCAAGCCCCAGACCAATATACAAGTCAGATCTTGCCCACAAATCACGCTGTTGCCAATCCTTTAGAATCTAAAATCTAAGAGTTTATTCATAAAAGAAAGAAAGAGAGATGAGACTAAGATTGGTTAAATGGAATCAAGTCCAGACCGTGATGGCAAAGTTCTTGGTTCAGGCTTGTAACAGTGATGGAATAAACTGCAGGTACAAATCAAGTCTCTGGAACATCCCCTGCTGGGATGGGTCATTCAGTCCTTTGTTCAGAGCTTCCAGTTTGTAGCAAAGTCCCTCCAGAGGTAGGAAGCAGGACTGAGCAGGTTAAATGGAGATGATGCAGCTGCCTTTTATATCATTAGTCAGGAGGCTATTACTTCATTTGACCAAAACACAAGCTACCCAGCACATGGCCTGGGAAACCTCAGGTTCTGCCCATGGGCAGGTCCCTGCCTGCCTTGCTGAGTCACAAGGCGGATCTGCCTTCTCTCCATGGGTCAATTGTGCAGCTGATGGTCCTTAATGGGCCATCAAACAGGCTAGGCAAAGCTGATGCCAACTTGTCTGGGGCGTCACCCAGAAGCACAGCACAAGTTTGAAATACAGACAGTACAGAGCCAATACTCATAACTTGAAATACAAAAATGATACATGCATACTAGGTGACCAGATGTCCTGATTTTATAGGGACAGTCCCAATTTTTGGGTCTTTTTCTTATACATGCTCCTATTACCCCCCACCCACTGCTCTGATTTTTCACATTTGCTGTCTGGTCACCCTAATGCATACAGACAGCGTAATCGTAACCATCAAATCATAACCTTTTCATAGACACGTTATGTGACCTCCTTTTGTACAAGATTTGGTGCCACTATAGGACGTTGGTTGCAACAATGATTTATCCGGTCCCAATTCATATTAATAATGTCCCAGATGGTTGGTGCCTTGGGGCAGTGCAGAAAGGCTGTTGGTTCCTGTCTGCCCCTCGCAATGGGCTGCTCTCTGGAGGTGCAGGCGAGGAGCTTAACTGCATTGTATTTGTTTTGCACTGAGTCTCTTGTGCATAATAATGACTCTGCTGATTCCCTGTGAGGAATAGCCCTCAGTTTCCGAGCACCCGGCCTCCACCTGCACCCTCTCCAGGTGTGCTATGGCTGGCTGCTTCTCCCCTGTGGCCTTTGCCCACCCTGGCACGCCCTGTGCGGTGCTGGCAGCGGTGTACGCACATAGCATGGGCCCTGCCCCCCAGGAGTGAGACACCCCAACGTGGCAAGTGACAGTACTGGCTGAGGTGTGCAGAATCCGGGAGCCTGGAGCATTGCCTCCTAGGACCTGCAGGCAGCCCCTGCGGGGGTGTGGGCAGCTGCATTCTGTTCTGCTTTGTGCAAATCGCATGCAACCCTTTGGCTGCTGGTAAATGACCAGCACCACGTGGCTGTGCCAGCAGTAAGTGCGTGGTTCACGGTGGCCTTTGCAGGAAGCCTGGTGCATTGTGGGCTGCCTGGGCCCCGTGACACTGTTGGATTGTGTTGGAACAAGGAGATTTGGTGTCGGCTCTCGTGGTGCTGGAGCCAGGCTGCCCCAGACCATGGCCAGGCGCGTCAGAGCTGGGGGACAGAGAGCTGCTCCATGTTACTCGCGTGGTATTTCTCACTGTGCAGCACTATCTCCCCATGCCCTGATTTCCCAAGCCTGCCACACAGAGTCATTTCATCTGATCTTATCTTGGTGCATATCGTTTAATAATTAAGTGTGTCTTGCTGCGTGATGCTGTCACGCAGCTCTGGGAACAGCGGAACTCGTCACTGTTTTAATCAGGGATCCTGTTTGTGCGCCGGGCCCCCAACACCCTCGCTGGGCAGCGCAGTCTGGGCGGGACGATCCTGTTTGTGCCCCACATGCCCTCGCTGGGCAGCGCAGTCTGCGCGGGACGATCCTGTTTGTGCCCCACATGCCCTCGCTGGGCAGCGCAGTCTGCGCGTGACGATCCTGTTTGTGCCCCACACGCCCTCGCTGGGCAGCGCAGTCTGGGTGGGACGATCCTGCTTGTGCCCCACACGCCTCGCTGGGCAGCGCAGTCTGGGCGGGGCGATCCTGTTTGTGCCCCACACGCCCTCGCTGGGCAGCGCAGTCTGGGCGGGGCGATCCTGTTTGTGCCCCACCCCCTCGCTGGGCAGCGCAGTCTGGGCGGGACGATCCTGTTTGTGCCCCACACGCCCTCGCTGGGCAGCGCAGTCTGGGCGGGACGATCCTGTTTGTGCCCCACACGCCCTCGCTGGGCAGTGCAGTCTGGGCGGGACGATCCTGTTTGTGCCCCACACGCCCTCGCTGGGCAGCGCAGTCTGGGCGGGACGCTCAGTCTCGTGGGTGCCTGGAAGTGGGACATGCTTCCTTGTGACCTGCTTTTGCAGAGCAGCTAACCCTGGCAGGAGCAGTCTGGCGCACTATATTGCAAACTAGAGGAGCTTTGAATCCGACATGATGGTTGTATCCGCTGCTCTGGGTGGTGACGTTTTGTGTGTGGGTCTCATAGGTAATTGTGGGAGGGTGGTTTCCTGCACTCCATCTCTGATCCCCGTTCTGGCAGCAGGACACTGGGGGCGAGACAGGCCCGAATCCCCTCTGTGTGCAGCAGGGTTTCAGCAGGGGCTGATGGCCCTGGCAGGAGGTGCCTGTGTCAGGGCAGCAGGGGCCCAGGAGCCCTGACAGCTAACTGGGTGGGGCCCTGTGCACTGATCAGGCAGGTCTGTCACGACAGGGGGTCTCTGCATTAGGATTTCGGGCGACGGGGTGTTGGCGGGGGAAGGGAGAGGTCCCCGGGGCGTGGAGCTCACTCCCCCAAATCTCTTTCAGTCCATCTCCATATGTAGCCATCGGAAAGCCCAAAGCTTCTGAGCCCCACGCTGTGTGTAGTTCCCTCTCCGGCTCCCCACCAGAGTGTTATCCGTACGTGATGAGTCTTGGGAACATGGGGCTTACCAGCCCAGTCAGCCACGGGCCACCTCGTCTGGATCCAGGGGGGCCTGGAGCCCCCCAGTGCACAGTTAGACGCGCTGTGACGTTTGCGGCTGGGCTGGCAGGCCAGCTGGGCGTGTTAGCTCTGTGGGCAGAAGTGCCAAGCATGCTTGGGGGTGCTAAAAATAAATAGCACAGCTACTACTGGGGCAGTCGCTGAGTGGAAATAGTTGCTTCTGTGACCCCCCATTCTCCTCCCCAAAATAATCTGCCCCTTGCAAACCTAGCCGGTCCCCGCTCCCAGGCACCTGCTCCCATTCCCTCCGCTTTCCAGGGCTGAGCGGCACCTCCTGTCCGTCACACGTCTCCCCCAGAACTCGTCCTGAGCGTCTGACTGCCCAGCCCCTGCCTGTCCCAGAGCCCAACGCCTGCTGCGGTAGCACAGGCGCTTGAGGGCGGCTGGGTCTCCCTGGCTCTGAGCCCAAGTGCCCCTGTGTCATTGCTCTGCTTGTTGCTGGGCTCTGGGCTCCCCCCTCGGCCGCGTCTGACGCGTCTCTGCCGTGACCGCCCTCGTGCGTCTCTGCACGCAAAGCCCAGAGAGGGGGGCAGAGCAGGAGAGCCTGGGAGGGAGCTGCATCACCTCCACTCCCCTGTGAACAGGTGCTGGGCCTGCAGGCCAGCACCCTCCTCGCTGCCTGGGCCTCACTGGCTTCCTCGCTCGGGGCCGGACCGACCCCCCAGCACCGTCGCTGGGAGGCCCCAGCTGGTGCAGTGTCTCTGGGGGGATACGGTGCTGGCACCAGGCACCTGCCCTCACTGCTGGTTTGTTTTCAGACACGGTCAAAGCGTTGTCTGATCTGCGGCGCAGGCTGGCTTGGGCCCTGGCTGCCCAGGGAGCCATCTCCCTGCAGGTGCCCTGCCCGGGCTGTGCTTGGCTGGCACACTCTGAGCTCAGGCACCCGTCTGTCCCCACCTGACAGGATGGCAGCCAGTTCCCTTGACTCCCCTGCCCCATTCAGGGCCTGTGGCCTGCTGGGCCGAGCCTGCCTTGCTCAGCCCACCCTCTCCCGGGGGCAGGGCAAAGGCCCCCGCCTCCTTCATGGCACAAGTGGGGCCTGGCAGGAGTTTTTCAAGAAGCACGGGCCTGGCATGGGCACCCTCCTGGGTGAGCTGGGGGGCCATTGCAATCCCAAGAGGCGTGCGTGAGCTGCTGTCTGCTGAGGGCCTGCGCCAGGCCAGGAACGGGCTCTGCACTGCCTGTAAACCCAGCGGGGTGCTGGGGGCAGCAGGGGGAGAAGCCACTGAAGGACCGTGCTGGGTGAACTGGCCAGGAAGAGCGTTTGGCTGGGGGAGGAAAAGGGTTCAAATCAGCCGAGGAGGGAGGGGCAGAGCTTGGGGGGAGACCTCCAAGTAGGGTGACCAGACAGCAAGTGTGACGAATCGGGACGGGGTGGGGGGTAATAGGTGTCTATATAAGACAAGCCCCCAAATATCGGGCCTGTCCTGATAACATCGGGACATTGGTCACCCGAGCTCCAAGGAGGGCCTGGGCGGCGGGAGGCTCAGCGGGGGCTGCTCTCCTTTGGAGCCGGGCCTGAGTGGTGTCCCAGCAGGCTGCACTGGGTTGTCATTCACACAGCCAGGCCTGACTGCCTGTGGGCTGGGGAAGGTAACATCTCCTATTGCACCCACGTCTGCAGGGGAGAGATGCTTCCGAGCCGCGCACAGCTCGTCTTCTGCTCCCGGGGCTCTGGGGGGCCCGGGCCGGCGCTCGTCTCTGCCCCAACAGAAGCTGTTACCTCCCCCACCTCGGTTCTCTGATACCCTGGGACCCACCCGGCTACAACAGCCCTGCAAAGAGCAGTGCTACTATCCCAGAGCTCAGGCTCAACTTTCCGCCTGGCACCTGTCCTGGCACCTGTCCTGGCACGCCTGGCACCTGTCCTGGCACGCCTGGCACCTGTCCTGGCACACCTCGCACATGGAGATGCCCTCTCTAAAGAGATCTGTAATTCAGCGAGAGCGCCCTCTGGCCAGCCCCAGCCGTTGCAGGGGTGGGAGACAGCAGCTGAACCTGCCAGCAGTGGCAGAGGGCTAGGGGGCACAGAGCCCTCTCAGGAGTGGTGAGATCTCAGGGGCAGCCTGGGGACTCTGCTGTCAGCTGGCGGTGGTGCCCCTGGACCAAGGGCAGGTGTCCAGCTCTCCCCCAGGGCTCCTGGGTTTGCTTCCTGGATAAGAGGGTTCGGGGTGGGGGCAGTGTTTGTTTATTTGCAGGAGCCTCTTCCAGCCCACTTCCCTTCTGGCGCTTCCCAGAGGCGGGCAGGGCTCAGGGCAGGCTGGTGGGCACGGGCTGGAGGCTGCTTGCCTTGTGGCTAGGATAAGGGGGGCTGGGACATACTTCCTTACTCCTCCTGACCCCAGACTCAGCCAGTGTGACACGGCCCTCCCCTTGCCCAGCTCCGCTGAGTTACCCACCCTGCGCTGGGGAGACCGTTCGGGACGCTGCGCCCGGCTCTGGGGCCCACACTTGAGAACATGCTGGCTGACTGGAAAGAGCGACAGGACCTGGCAGGGAGAGGCTAAAGAATCTGTGAGACAGCTGAGAGGTGCCTTGATCGGGACCGGCTGGACGGCATGTGTGCGGAGAGATTCCTGAGAGCAGGCAGCTCCTGAATCGCAGCCAAAGGCAGAACCAGCCCGGGGCTGGTGAATGAAATGGGACAGATTCCAACAGGCTTTACACTGCAGGTTATTCATGGTGAGGGTCCGCTGGCCAAGGTGCCGTGAATTCTCCGCCACTTGGGGACTTCACATCAGAACTAGATTTCTTTCTAAAATGGTTATTCTTATTATTTGGGTTACCCTAGCACCTGGGCCCCCCATCGTGCCCCAGTCAGCCCCCCCCCCCCCATATCACGCTGGGTGCTGGGCAGACAGAGTGAACAGCCAGCCCTTGCCCCAGGGGGCTGACAAAGTTTAATAAAACAAGAGAGCCCAGCTGCGGACAGACAGGCAGACGTGGGAGGACAGCAGCCTCCCCGGGGTCAGGTTTTGCAGGCAAAGGCGAGGTTTGCAGGAGAGCTGGAGTAGCTCTGTGGCTGTTCCTGGAAGGGAGCGGGGCCGGGACTTGTGTGGAAGGTAAACGTGGGGGCAGTGGAGGCTGGCCCCACGGGCACGCGGGGTGGAGGCGACTCTTCGGATCAGCGGTGCTAGGTAGGCTGGGACAGGCCAGAAAGAGCCTCGAGTGGAGCTTATGTTTGATAAGCTAGGGAAGAGGAGGTGACATAAGAATGGCCATCCTGGGTGAGGCCAACAGTCCATCCAGCCCAGTGTCCTGTCTTCCCACAGTGGCCAGTGCCAGGTGCCCCAGAGGAATGAACAGAACAGGGAATCATCCAGTGACCCATCCCCTGTCACCCATTCCCAGCTTCTGGCAAAGAGAGACTAGGGACACCATCCCTGCCCATCCTGGCTAATAGCCATTGATGGACCGGTCCTCTATGAACTTATCTAGTTCTTTTTTGAATCCTGTTATAATTTTGGCCTTCACAACATCCTCTGGCAAAGAGTTTCACAGGTTGACTGTGTGTTGTGTGAAGAAATACTTCCTGTTGTTTGTTTTAAACCTGCTGCCTAGTAATTCATTTGGTGACCCCTAATTCTTGTATTTTGAGAAGGAGTAAAGAACACTTCCTTATTTACTGTCTCCCCACCAGGCATGATTTTATAGACCTCTGTCATATCCCCCTTAGTCGTATCTTTTCCAAGCTGAAAAGTCCCAGTCTGTTTAATCTCTCCTCATATGGAAGCCGTTCCAGACCCCTAATAATTTTTGTTGCCCTTTTCTGAACCTTTTTTCCAATTCCAATATATCTTTTTTGAGATGAGGAGACCACATCTGCACCCAGTATTGAAGATGTGGGCGTACCAGGGATTTATATAGCAGCAATCTGATATTTTCTGTCTCATTATCTGTCCCTTTCCTAATGATTCTCAACATGCTGTTCGCTTTTTTGGCTGCTGCTGCACATTGAGTGGATGTTTTCAGAGAACTATCCACAGTGACTCCACGATCTTTCTTGAGTGGTAACAGCTAATTTAGACCCCATCATTGTATATGTAGCATTGGGATTATGTTTTCCAATGTGCATCACTTTGCATTTATCAGCACTGAATTTCATCTGCCATTTTGTCGCCCAGTCACCCAGTTTTGTGAGATTCCTTCATAGCTCTTCGCAGTCTGCCTGGGACTTAACTATCTGGAGTAGTTTAGTATCATCTGCAGATTTTGCCACCTCCCTGTTTACCCCTTTTCCAGACCATTTATGAATATGTTGAACAGCACTGGGCCCAGCACAGACCCCTGGGGGACACCACTATTTACCTCTCTCCATTCTGAAAACTGAGCATTTATTCCTGCCCTTTGTTTCCTGTCTTTTAACCAGTTACTGACCCATGGGAGAACCTTCCCTCTTATCCCATGACAGCTTACTCTGCTTAAGAGCCTTTGGTTGGTGAGGGACCTTGTCAAAGGCTTTCTGAAAATCTAAGTACACTGTATCCACTGGATCCCCCCACCTGTCCACATGCTTCCTGACCCCCTCCAAGAATTCTAGGAGATTGGTGAGGCAGGATTTCCCTCTACAAAAACCATGTTGACTCCTCCCCAACAAATCAACAAAGGGGCTAGTTGTGTTTAACTCTGAGTTGGGCATGATGGTCGCTTTCCTGCAGCAGACAAGGCAGCGGGGTGCAGAAGGGATAGAAGAGGTAGGTAGTAAAGCTGGGGAAATGCTTTTCTTGATGTTTTTGAGTCCAGGGCGACTGGTCAGTCACAGATACTTTGGGCTGGAAGGTTGGGCAAACCAGCTATTGCTCTAGACTCCAGCTTGTCTTCCTGGTCAGGGACATCAACTGGTTGGTCTGGTCAGATCCTCTCCTTCACTGGTCCTGCTCAGGCCCAGCAGAGCTGGACGGGCTGTCTCATCTCCGGACAGTTATTTGGGGATGCGGTGAAAAGCCAAGAGAGCAGAGGAAGATGCAGGCAGAGCGGGCAGCCGTGGGGAGAGGATCTCTCATGTATCAGGCTGGGGTTCACGCTGGAGTTTCAAGGTTTGGTGTTTGGCAACAGTCCTTCTGCTACAGCCACAGGGCTGCTGAGCTTTGTACCTTTGTGGCGCTGCACTGCCAGGGTGGCTGCTGTGACACCAAACCTGGCTACTTGCACTAGACAAACCCTCACATGGGGGGGGGGGGGGGAAGGAACAGCAGAGACAGAAACTGCCGCTTCTGGCGCTGGTGGTGACTGCCAGTGCAGCCTCCGCATCGGAGAAACGCAGGCTCACCAGGCGGTTTTAGCAGCAACTCCAAGACCTGGCAACCTCGTGCCAGCATCAGCCAGGTCGGAGATTTGTTTGAGTTGCCTCAGTGGTCCCAGGCTCACAGCAGTCTTGGCTGGCTCAGCCAGGCTCGTACTAGACAGGAGGAAAAGCAAGAGAGGAAAGAGCAGAATAAAGTGGGGAAGCCGAAGGATGCGGGGGTGGGCAGGGGGTGTGGCAGTCTCACATCCCAGCTGCGGGGGGGCTGAGCTGGAGATGGTTGAGGGGAGGGGGCGTGTGGCTCCCTCGGCTCAGGATGAGGATGGTGGAGGCCTGGATCCAGGTGATGGGGGTGACACTCACTGGGGTGTGACTTGCCACAGGCTTCCCCCTTTGCCATTGGACTCCGTGGCTGCTCGGTCTCCGGTGCCCCCCTGGAAATCCCGTGCCCCTCTCCCAGCACGGCCGTGCCCCTCTCCCAGCACGGCGGTGCCCGCGGCTCGGCCTGGCTGAGGCTGGCAGGGAGGGGATTCTGCGGGGCCCTGGCTCTCGCTGGCAGGGGGAGGGGATGACTCGCCGGCACCGTGCCAGCTGGAAGCACTCTGCTTAACCCCTCAGCCGCGCTTGCAGAGCGTGTGCAGGCCGCTGGGCTGGTGTGTGCCCAGGCCAGTGCGGGCGTGGCAAGGAGGGGGTTAATGGGGGCTTGCCAGCTGGAGCGCCTGACCCTGATAAACTCCTGGGCAGATGCTGCCGGCCTGAGCCTTTGTAATGTACCCTGTGGCCGATCTCAGGCCGGATTAAGAAGCGATTGAGGGGACCCCCCTGTAAACAGCTTATCAGCTTCACGTTTCCCCAGGAACCCCCTGCACAGAGTGACTCCTGGCAGGGCAGCTCCACCCCACGGGCTGGCTCAGGGCTGCTCCACCCTGGCTCCAGCCCTTCTGGATGGCAGCCCATTTGCTGCAGCCAGCCAGGCTGCCAGCCGCCTCTCGGGCCTGGGCTGAGATCCTCCTTCCGGCACCGGGCAGGGCTCCCAGGGCTGCCCCCCGCTGGGTCCGAGCCTGTGTCCTGCACAGGGGCAGCCGCCCCGTCCCAGCACGGTGTGGCCAGTGCGTGTGGCGGGCGCCGGCGTGCTCCGGGGCTAGCCGGGCGGCGGGCGCCGGCGTGCTCGGGCTCGCCGGGCGGGCGGCGCCGGCGTGCTCGGGGCTCGCTGGCGGCGGGCTACGAGGGCTCCCCTGTGGGGCAGAGGGCAGCCGGCCCTCAGGCTCCCAGGCAGCGGCTAGCAGGGCCTCGCTGCCCCCCAGCCCACGCTGGCCAGAGCTGGCTGCTGAGCCCTGTGCCCTGGGGACTGGCATAGCCCAGAGCCGGGGCAGGCCCCCAGAGGGCTGCAGGGGCCGAGTAGGGATTGGTGCAGGGTAGTGGGGCATGCCCCCGTCCTCCCCTCCCGTGGGGCTGGGACCCCCCGGGCAGCACAGCCGACCCAGCTACAGCTGGTGCTGCCCACATGAGGAGCCAGGCCCCCCAGCCGCCCCCTGGCTCCGCCTCAGCCGCTCATGCCGGGGGGGGGGCACTATTGCTGGCAGATCTCAGGGGGCATTGACTCGTTCCCAGGGAATGGCCGCTCTGAGAGAGGCCATGGGCCAGCTGGAGGGCAAGCTCCCCTCCCCCCCAGCACCCCCCAAATCACATGGGTGAGCCTGGCTGGCTGGGCCTGGGGAGGGGGGGGCAGCTTGTCTGTCCCCCTAGGAGCCAGGCTGCATCTCGAGATGTTTTCAGGTTGTGTCTGGTCTGGGCCTAAACATCCCAGCACAGGGCCCCCCTCCAGCCCCATCTCCCTGCTGGGGAGTGACGGAGCCCCCAGCCCTTCCTGGGGAGACCCCCCCCTCCGGCTCTATCTCCCTGCTGGGGAGTGACGGAGCCCCCAGCCCTTCCTGGGGAGACCCCCCCCTCCGGCCCCATCTCCCTGCTGGGTAGTGCCGGTGCCCCCAGCCCTTCCTGGGGAGTCCCCCCCCCTCCGGCCCCATCTCCCTGCTGGGGAGTGATGGAGCCCCCAGCCCTTCCTGGGGAGACCCCCCCCTCCAGCCCCATCTCCCTGCTGGGGAGTGACGGAGCCCCCAGCCCTTCCTGGGGAGACCCCCCCCTCCGGCCCCATCTCCTGGCTGGGGAGTGATGGAGCCCCCAGCCCTTCCCCGGAGGGCCCCCCTCCCAGGGAGTCTCTCCCAAGATCCAGTCGCACCCCATTCCTGTTTCCCCCTAGCCAGTACCATTCTCCCCCGCGCCTAGGCCTGTGCCCCGTCCTCCAGCCTGCCCGGCCCTGTGGGGGCGGGTGGGGGGTGGTGTGGGGCCCCCAGCCCGGCCAGCTGTTTGGCTGTGAGGGGGGGGCTCTGTGACACAGTGGCTCAGTGCCCGGGGGGGGGGGGCGGCAGCGCCCTGTTGAGGTACTGGGGCCGCAGCAGGCCGGAGCCTCGTCCAGGTGACTCTGCTGGGGGCTGCCTCTCCCCGGGCTGGGGCTGCTGGTGGGGGACGGCATGGGCTGCCTGGCAGCCCCCCAGGGGCCGGGCACAGGGGCTGTGTGCAACAGGGCTGCTCTCTCCCCGCCCCCATGGGCTGCTCGCTGCCTCTGCCTGGGGCTGCTCGCTTCCCCTCCCCAGCTGTTCACTCTCCCCGGCTGCCCTCTCCCCCCCCATCTGGGGCTGCTCACTTCGTCCCCCCCTCCGGCTGTTCACTCCCGCCCTGGGCTGCCGTTTCCCCCCTCCCCCGGTTTGGGGCTGCTCGCTTTGCCTCCCCCCCCGGCTGTTCCTCCCGGGCTGCCCTCCCCATCTGACGCTGCTCACTCCCGCCCCAGCTGTTCACTCCCCCCCGGGCTGCCCTCTTCTCCCCCCCCCCATCTGACGCTGCTCACTCCCGCCCCCGGCTGTTCACTCCCGCCCTGGGCTGCCTGCTCCGTCCTGCTGGCCACGGGGAGCTCCCGCCCTGGGCGGAGAGAGCGGCACTAGTGGGGCTTGAGCGATTCGTCCCGTGGGGACGCAGTGGCCGGGCGGAGCTCCTGGCTGGCCACCCGCGCGCAGGCTGGAGGTCCGGGGGCTGTTTTAGCCGCGGCGCCCACACTGCCAGTTTTAGGCACTAGCTGGAGCCCCACTAGTGTCTGTCTGTCCGTCCAGCCTGGGCCCCTGCTGCAGTGTAGACAGCTGCCAGGCGCCGGGTTCTGCCTTACGAGGGGCTCCCCCTGGTGGTGAGATTGACATGCACAGCACATTGCCAGGAAGCAGGAGCGGTGCAAATCCAGGCCAGGGCTCCCTCTGCCCCACGGCACGTTGGGCGGGGGGGGGGGAGGGGGGCGCTCCCATTGGTCCCAGGAGAGGGAACCACTCCAGCCCCAGGGGGCAGGGGGCAGCTTGCCTGGCGGCATGACTGACAGCAGCCTCACCCCTGCTGGGTCCTGGCTGCTCCTGTGGTGGGACCTCCGGAGAAAGCTCAGGTGCTGGGGGGCGCAGAGCGGGGGTCACCGGGGGCGCTGTGCTGGGGGGCGCAGAGCAGGGTCACTGGGGCTGTGCTGGGGCGCAGGCGGGGCGCTGTGCTGGGCGCAGAGCGGGGTCACTGGGGGCTGTGCTGGGGCGCAGAGTGGGGCTCACCGGGCGCTGTGCTGAGAGGCGCAGAGCAGGGCTCACGGGGCAGGCTGTGCTGGGGCGCAGGCGGGGCTCACTGGGGGCTGTGCTGGGGCGCAGAACGGGGCTCACTGGGGGCTGTGCTGGGGGCACAGAGCAGGGGTCACTGGGGGCTGTGCTGGGGCGCAGAGCGGGGTCACTGGGGCTGTGCTGGGGGTGGCGGAGTGGGGGCTCACGGGGCGGGCTGTGCTGTGGGGTGCAGAGTGGGGTCACTGGGGCAGAGCATGTGCAAGTGGTTTTGTTGGTATAGCCCGTTGGGTGCATGTGAAGCAGCTGAGAACTGCCCCACCCCGCCTCATCGCCCCACCCCACCCCGCCTCATCCTGCTCCACCCACCCCACCCCCACCCCCACCCCACCAGTGTTACCCACTGACAGTCTGGAAACTTGTAGCAAGAAGGAAAAGATTTCTGAGCTTGTGTGTGGCAAAGGGAAGGAGAAGGCTTCTGACCTTGTGACTGTGAAATCTAGCAGTTTGCCTGAAAGGGGATTGTGTAGGAATCCGCCTGATGGCCCAGAGATGATTTTTTTGGATGTAAGTGAAATTCAGGAGTTAGCAGTGGCTCAGCAGAGCGATGCTTCTGTGGAGCACGGTAAAGGAGAATTGGTGCTTAGAAAGACTCCCGAAGAGAAAAATGTTCAGGTTAGTCTGTGCAAGCAGTTTGCTGCAACTGAAGGGTGTGGAAGTGATTTGATCAAGGAAGTTTCAGTTCCTAACAGCCAGAAATGTGCTGTTGTGAATGGATCCACTGACTTTCCTTTTGAAAGATCCAGTGTGGGCAGCTTTGAAAGGGTCTCAGGTGGAGTAAGCGCTGTTAAGAAAGTTGAGCAGCCCTATGACCAAGGGGCTGGGTGTGGCCAGCTTGTTGGGAGGACAATGGTGTTGGGACAGGACTGTCTCCAGGCTGATTCTGGGAGTGAGCAGTCTGTGCTTCAGGGGCTGAGGACAGATTGGGTTACTGGTGTTTCAGAGCAAACAGTTTTATGGCTGAATGCTTGGGGCTGCAGGGGAGAGCAAGCAAACGCTCACCCTCAGACCAGTGGTTTCCCCAGGAATTGAAATTAGGGGGGTGTTCGAATTTACAGGGGGGGTGTCAGGACCAAAGAGATATGAATAAAGTAAATGTTTTGTTAGGATGATGCAAATTTAACATAAGAATAATGCAAGTTACACCAAAACGCATAACAGGTCTAGATTTCTAAAAAAAAAAAAAAGTGAAAAAAATAAGAATTTAAATTGACTTTTGAAAAGTCATCATGGGATAAGAGGGAAGCCTTCTCATGGATCACTAACTGGTTAAAAGATCAGAAACAAAGAGTAGGAATAAATTATCAGTTTTCAGAATGGAGAGAGATAAATAGTGGTATCCTTGAGGGGTCAGTACTGGGACCAGTCCTATTCAACATATTCATCTGGAAAAATGGGTAAACAGTGAGGTGGCAAAATTTGCAGATGATACAAAACTATTCAAGATAGTTAAGTCCCAGGCAGACTGCGAAGAGCTACAAAAGGATCTCACAAAACTGGGTGACTGGGCAACAAAATGGCAAATGAAATTCAATGTTGATAAATGCAAAGTAATGCACATTGGAAAACAATCTCAACTATACATACAAAATGATGGCATCTGAATTAGCTGTTACCACTCAAGAAAGATCTTGGAGTCATTGTGGAGAGTTCTCTGAAAACATCCACTCAATGTGCAGCAACAGTCACAAAAGCAAACAATGTTGGGAATCATTAAGAAAGGGATAGATGATAAGACAGAAAATATCATATTGCCTCTATATAAATCTATGGTACGTGCACACCTTGAATAGTGTGTGCAGATCTGGTCACCCATCCTAAAAATATATATATTGGAATTGGAAAGGTACAGAGATGGGCAACTAAAATGATCAGGGGTATGAAACAGGAGGAGAGATTAAAATGACTGGGAATTTTCAGCTTAGAAAAGAGATGACGAATGGGGATATGATAGAGGTCTATAAAATCTTGACTGGTGTGAAGAAAGTGAATAAGGAAATGTTATTTAATCCTTCACATAACACAAGAACTAGCAGTCACCCAATGAAATTAATAGGCAGCAGGTTTTAAAAAAAACAAAAGGAAGTACTTCTTCACTCAGTATAAAGTCAACCCAGGGAACTCTTTGCCAGGGGATGGTGTGAAGACCAAAACTATAACAGGATTAAAAAAAGAACTAGATAAATTGCTGGGGAATAGGTCCATCAGTAGCTATTAGCCAGGATGAGAGGGATGCAACGCCATGCTCTGAGTGTCCCTAGCCTGTTTGCCAGAAGCTGGGAATGGGCAACAGGGGATGGTCACTTGATGATTAATTGTTCTGTTCATTCCCTCTGAAGCACCTGGCCTTGACCACTGTTGTAAGACAGGATACTGGGCTATATGGACCATTGGTCTGACGCAGTATGACCATTCTTATGTAAAAATTAATTATTATAATAAAAATGTTTAGTACAGAAACTCCCCAACATAATGACCTCTCAAGATAGCAACAATGTGAGATGATAACCTTGGCAAATACTGCATTTTAAAAATCTTGGCCTACTAGAAAACATATTTATATAAGTTTCCATTCCCAGTCACAAATCTAGCATTCTGGAGCAAAGTGACTAAAATATAGTCCAACAAACAAATGGTTATTTAACGTGCCCCTCACTTTTCCCTCCACTGCACTCCACTCCACTCACCGGTGTTGTCCTTGGTCAGTGGAGACTCAGAGTTCAGAGGTGCTTTCATGTGAGTTCACCTTCCAGGTGGGGGACAAGAAGGCACCTTGCTTGTTCCTCCAGCTGCTCACTGTTCGCTCGGGCCACGGCTGTTCGTTGTGCCACCGGTCACTCCACTGCTCTGTTGCCAATGGCCCTGCGCAGTCACCTTCGGCTGCCACCTGCCACTGTTACCTCTGCGATTTGGTCTCTTGAGGTTCCACCAGCTCTCAGTGATTTCAGCTGGGCTCTCAGTGCGGGAACCTCGCTGCTAGTGCAGTCTGGGCTGTCTCTTACACAAAAACACTGTACCTACAGGAACACTGTCCCCACAACAGGACTGTGGGCTTGGCTACACTTGCAAGCTGCAGCGCTGGTAGAGGCTTTCCAGCGTTGCAATTAGTAACCGTCCACACCTGCAAGGCACATCCAGCGCTGCAACTCCCTGGCTGCAGCGCTGGCTGTACACCTGGCCAGGTTGGGGTGTAGCGATTGCAGCGCTGGTGATCCAGCGCTGCTCATCAAGTGTGGACACACACCAGCACTTTTATTGGCCTCCAGGGAATAAGGAGATATCCCAGAAAGCTTTTAACTAAATTACTCTCTTTGTTTTGTTATGCAGCCTCTCTTTGTTTTGTTGTGAACTCCCATCAAAAAACAAACACTGATCACAGCAAACAGGAGCTATCTGTACCTGGCTGTGAACGATCAAACGAGAGGCAGGGAGTGAATGTTTGCTTGACAGAGAAACAGCGTTGGAGGCAGGCTGTTTGCAATTAAGACCAAGGGCTCGCAAACATTTTGTGATTTTTCAATCCAGGAAGCTAACACACAGTGTTGGCTCCAAAAATCCCCTCTCTCTTTCCCCCCGCTCCCTGTCACAGTACACCACCCTCCACCCCCCTCTTTTGAAAAGCACGTTGGTGCACTTGAACGCTGGGATAGCTGCCCATAATGCATCACTCCCAACAGCGCTGCTAATGCTGCAAATGTGGCCACACACCAGTGCTGGTAGCTGTGAGTGTGGCCACACACCAGCGCTGCTCCTAACCAGCTGGACGACCAGCGCTGCAAACCGTAAGTGTAGCCAAGCCCTAAGCACTTAGACCTGATTGTCAGTGCTTTCAGCTGCAGTGGTCACTTAACAGGACAAAAGACTATCTATGGAGCCTAATCAGCTCTGTCTTTAAACAGTGGAGAGGGACAGGTCCCCACCCACTCTCTTGATGCCTTCAAATCATCACAGACTTCTACTGCCCTTTACATCATACAATAAGAACAACATTTCATCCCCCCTTCCCGCCCCATTCAAGTGGCTTGTAACCCAGCCCCAGCCAAAATCTATCACTTGGACAACACAGCTCTGTGTGCTGGATATCTAGGTAGATTAGGTGTGAATGTAAATATAATCTGGCCCTGAAGCCTTTCCCTGCAGCCCCAGCATATCACTAGCTGTCAGGGAGAGCTCATTAGACTTTGCTTACAAATCATCATTTGAAATTATTAGGTTGGCCAACATCACCGAAATGAATGCACTGACATCATAAAAAACAGCGGTATAAGGAAGCAAGGAGCTAGTCTATGTTCATACTTTTCAAATCTATGATACTTTTTCAGATACACATTTTATCATACACTGTATAAGCTTTTAAAGTGTGTACTAATGTTTCAGTTTAAATTCAGATTTCCAAACAGTTACTAAATTGATATGTAACTAGCTCACAAAACTGGAATGGGGGCGGGGGTGTTGGGGAAATTCAGGGGGGGTGTAGGGAAATCACTGCCTCAGACCCTTTGGATTTGTGGGGTATCTCTGTAGAACAGAGTCCAGCCTTGGAATTGGTAATAGTTAAGGATCTGAAAAGTGGTGAACAGGCTCCTGTCTGCGTTGATGCAAATGACCTGGCTGACAGAGGGAGACAAGACTTGCTACTAGCCGTTAGCACAGAGAGCCCACCCCAGCAGCCAGTGGATTCCCTTAAGCAAGAGAAATCAGGGTTTGATCATGTTCAGATGCAGACTTCAGCCAGTTCCAGTGTCTGCGAGGTAGGCAAGTGTCACTCCTCGTCTGGGCAGAGAAGTGCCACGATCTTGGGCTTGTTCACAGAAAGAAAACGCAGCAGCTCTGTGCGAACCTGCCATGCTGCCATGAGCCAGCCAACCAACCTGCTGCCATAGGGAACGGTAATGTGCCACGTCCTGCTCCCGGTGCTCACCGCGGCTCAGCAAAACGCAGCATTCAAAGGGCAGGACTTGGTAGACTTCACAACAGTCACAGCTGGAATTCGGGTTCCATTCTCTTTGCTGCACGGGCCTGGGTGTGTTCGTCACCTGTGGGTTTTGGGCGCGGATTCTTGCTCGACACCACTCCTGTGGCCTGTCATGGCAGCGGCACCGTCCATGCAAACCGCAACACTTCTCCTAGTTCAGCGATTCAGCTGTCAGGAGCTCATCTGGTGAGCTGAACATTTCCTGACCCGTTGGCTGGTCCGGTAACTCCTGACAAAAAGGAAAATCTTCCAAAATTTCCCCCAGCCAAACATAACGACCAAGAACTCATTGCACAGCTGGCTCCTCAAGTGGAATTGCAAACTGCTCACATGTACAGTCTCATTAGTCCTCCTACTAACAGTGTCCTTTGCAAGTGGCCTGGTCGTCCTCCTTTCTTCTTCGCTGCAGCTTCGCGTACCAGCACTTCGCACATTTCTACAGCCGCGGGAAGAATCCGTTGGTCTCCAGCAGCAGGGGAGTTTTCACTTTGCAAGCCGAAGCGCTGGAAAGAAAGATGCTTTCAGAGCCTTGCCAGGACTGATGTTACGTTTGTCATTTGTGTTTCTGTGGATTGTATCCCTTGCTCTTGCGTTGGAAAAAAATCTCTGGATTTGTCTTTATACTCCAGTGCCTTGCTGGGAGCTGTGGGTTCAGGTTCGCAGGTTTCGCTGCGCAGTTTGATGGGATCTGTAAGCATACAACGCATCGCGCTCGTCCATTGCTAAATTCCATAACACCACACTCAGGGTCTCTGTCCTCAAACTGTCTGTTCTTCATCTGTTCCCTCCTCGCTGACTGTGCATTGGCCTTGGCTTCAGCACAACTAGAATTAGGGCCTTTTAAAAAGTCTCTGTTTTAATGTAATTTGCTCACACATGGTACAAATATATTCCACTTCCATTGCCAGACGTCTCAGCAAAAAATGGACATTGCTTCTGATTTGCTGTCCCAGGCAGTGAGCGTCTTACGCTCACGCTTGTGCGGTGAGCGCCGCAGGGCTGTTTGTGCAACAGGGAAGGTGCAGCGCGGTGAGCGCCGCGGGGCTGTTTGTGCGACAGGGAGTGTGCAGTGTGGTGAGCGCCGCGGGGCTGTTTGTGCAACAGGGAAGGTGCAGCGCGGTGAGCGCCGCGGGGCTGTTTGTGCGACAGGGAGTGTGCAGCGTGGTGAGCGCCCGGCAGTGCAACACTACAGGAAGGTGCAGCGCTGTGAGCGCCAAGGGGCTGTTTGTGCGACAGGAACGTGCAGCGCTGTGAGCGCCGCGGGCTGTTTGTGCAACAGGAAGGTGCAGCGCTGTGAGCGCCGGACTGTTCGTGCAACAGGGAAGGTGCAGCGCTGTGAGCGCCGCGGAGCTGTTTGTGCGACAGGGAAGGTGCAGCGTGGTGAGCGCCGCGGGGCTGTTTGTGCGACAGGGAGTGTGCAGTGTGGTGAGCGCCGCGGGACTGTTCGTGCAACAGGGAAGGTGCAGCGCTGTGAGCGCCGCGGGGCTGTTTGTGCGACAGGGAACGTGCAGCGCTGTGAGCGCCGCGGGGCTGTTTGTGCGACAGGGAGTGTGAAACGCGGTGAGCGCCGCGGGACTGTTCGTGCAACAGGGAGTGTGCAGCGCTGTGAGCGCCGCGGGGCTGTTTGTGCGACAGGGAAGGTGCAGCGCGGTGAGCGCCGCGGGGCTGTTTGTGCGACAGGGAGTGTGCAGTGTGGTGAGCGCCGGGGCTGTTTGTGTGACAGGAGTGTGCAGTGTGGTGAGCGCCAAGCGGGCTGTTCGTGCGACAGGGAGTGTGCAGTGTGGTGAGCGCCGCGGGGCTGTTTGTGCGACAGGGAGTGTGCAGTGTGGTGAGCGCCGCGGGGCTGTTCGTGTGACAGGGAGTGTGCAGTGTGGTGAGCGCCGCGGGGCTGTTTGTGCGACAGGGAGTGTGCAGTGCGGTGAGCGCCGCGGGGCTGTTTGTGCGACAGGGAGTGTGCAGTGCGGTGAGCGCCGCGGGGCTGTTCGTGTGACAGGGAGTGTGCAGTGTGGTGAGCGCCGCGGGGCTGTTTGTGTGACAGGGAGTGTGCAGTGTGGTGAGCGCCGCGGGGCTGTTTGTGCGACAGGGAAGGTGCAGCGCGGTGAGCGCCGCAGGGCTGTTGGTGTGACAGGGAGTGTGCAGTGTGGTGAGCGCCGCGGGGCTGTTTGTGCGACAGGGAACGTGCAACGTGGTGAGTGCTGCGGGGCTGTTTGTGCAACAGGGAAGGTGCAGCGCTGTGAGCGCTGCGGGGCTGTTTGTGCGACAGGGAACGTGCAACGCGGTGAGCGCCACAGGGCTGTTCGTGCAACAGGGAAGGTGCAGCGCTGTGAGCGCCGCGGGGCTGTTTGTGCGACAGGGAAGGTGCAGTGCGGTGAGCGCCGCGGGGCTGTTCGTGTGACAGGGATTGTTCACCGCAGTGAGCGCCGCGGGGCTGTTAGTGCGACAGGGAGTGTGCAGTGTGGTGAGCGCCGCGCGGCTGTTTGTGCGACAGGGAAGGTGCAGCGGTGAGCGCCGCAGGGCTGTTCGTGTGACAGGGAGTGTGCAGTGTGAGCGCCTGCTTGTGCACTGTGTGCGTGAAGGTGCAGCGTGAGCGCTGCGGGGCTGTTCGTGTGACAGGGAGTGTGCAGTGTGGTGAGCGCCGCAGGGCTGTTTGTGCGACAGGGAACGTGCAACGTGGTGAGCGCGGCGGGGCTGTTTGTGCAACAGGGAAGGTGCAGCGCTGTGAGCGCTGCGGGGATGTTTGTGCGACAGGGAGTGTGCAGTGTGGTGAGCGCCGCGGGGCTGTTCGTGTGACAGGGAAGGTGCAGCGCGGTGAGCGCTGCAGGGCTGTTCGTGTGACAGGGAGTGTGCAGTGTGGTGAGCGCCGCGGGGCTGTTTGTGCGACAGGGAGTGTGCAGTGTGGTGAGCGCCGGGGGGCTGTTTGTGCGACAGGGAGTGTGCAGTGTGGTGAGCGCCGCGGGGCTGTTTGTGCGACAGGGAGTGTGCAGTGTGGTGAGCGCCGTGGGGCTGTTTGTGTGACAGGGAGTGTGCAGTGTGGTGAGCGCCGCAGGGCTGTTTGTGCGACAGGGACAGTGCAGAGTGGTGAGCGCGGAGGGGCTGTTTGTGCGACAGGGAGTGTGCAGTGTGGTGAGCGCCGCGGGGCTGTTTGTGCGACAGGGAGTGTGCAGTGTGGTGAGCGCCGTGGGGCTGTTTGTGCGACAGGGAGTGTGCAGTGTGGTGAGCGCCGCGGGGCTGTTTGTGCGACAGGGAGTGTGCAGTGTGGTGAGCGCCGCGGGGCTGTTTGTGCGACAGGGAGTGTGCAGTGTGGTGAGCGCCATGGGCTGTTCGTGTGACAGGGAGTGTGCAGTGTGGTGAGCGCCACTGGGCTGTTTGTGCGACAGGGAGTGTGCAGTGTGGTGAGCGCCAGGGCTGTTTGTGCGACAGGGAGTGTGCAGTGTGGTGAGCGCCGCGGGCTGTTTGTGCGACAGGGAGTGTGCAGTGTGGTGAGCGCCGCGGGGCTGTTTGTGCGACAGGGAGTGTGCAGTGTGGTGAGCGCCGCGGGGCTGTTTGTGCGACAGGGAGTGTGCAGTGTGGTGAGCGCCGCGGGGCTGTTTGGGCGACAGGGAGTGTGCAGTGTGGTGAGCGCCGCGGGGCTGTTTGGGCGACAGGGAGTGTGCAGTGTGGTGAGCGCCGCGGGCTGTTTGGGCGACAGGAGTGTGCAGTGTGGTGAGCGCGTGGGGCTGTTTGGGCGACAGGGAGTGTGCAGTGTGGTGAGCGCCGCGGGCTGTTTGGGCGACAGGGAGTGTGCAGTGTGGTGGCGCCGCGGGGCTGTTTGGGCGACAGGGAGTGTGCAGTGTGGTGCGCCGTGGGGCTGTTTGGGCGACAGGGAGTGTGCAGTGTGGTGAGCGCCCGCGGGGCTGTTTTGGGCGACAGGGAGTGTGCAGTGTGGTGAGCGCCGCGGGGCTGTTTGGGCGACAGGGAGTGTGCAGTGTGGTGAGCGCCGCGGGGCTGTTTGGGCGACAGGGAAGGTGCAGCGCGGTGAGCGCCGCAGGGCTGTTCGTGTGACAGGGAGTGTGCAGTGTGGTGAGCGCCGCGGGGCTGTTTGTGCGACAGGGAAGGTGCAGCGTGGTGAGCGCCGCGGGGCTGTTCGTGTGACAGGGAGTGTGCAGTGTGGTGAGCGCCGCGGGGCTGTTTGTGCGACAGGGAGTGTGCAGTGTGGTGAGCGCCGTGGGGCTGTTTGTGCGACAGGGAGTGTGCAGTGTGGTGAGCGCCGTGGGGCTGTTCGTGTGACAGGGAGTGTGCAATGTGGTGAGCGCCGCGGGGCTGTTCGTGTGACAGGGAGTGTGCAGTGTGGTGAGCGCCGCGGGGCTGTTTGTGCGACAGGGAGTGTGCAGTGTGGTGAGCGCCGCGGGGCTGTTTGTGCGACAGGGAACGTGCAACGTGGTGAGCGCCACGGGGCTGTTCGTGCAACAGGGAAGGTGCAGCACTGTGAGCGCTGCGGGGCTGTTTGTGCGACAGGGAGTGTGCAGTGTGGTGAGCGCCGCGGGGCTGTTTGTGCGACAGGGAACGTGCAACGTGGTGAGCGCCACGGGGCTGTTCGTGCAACAGGGAAGGTGCAGCGCTGTGAGCGCTGCGGGGCTGTTTGTGCTACAGGGAACGTGCAACGCGGTGAGCGCCACGGGGCTGTTCGTGCAACAGGGAAGGTGCAGCGCTGTGAGCGCCGCGGGGCTGTTTGTGCGACAGGGAAGGTGCAGCGCGGTGAGCGCCGCGGGGCTGTTTGTGCGACAGGGAAGGTGCAGCGCGGTGAGCGCCGTGGGGCTGTTTGTGCGACAGGGAGTGTGCAGTGTGGTGAGCGCCGCGGGGCTGTTTGTGCGACAGGGAGTGTGCAGTGTGGTGAGCGCCGCGGGGCTGTTTGTGCGACAGGGAGTGTGCAGTGTGGTGAGCGCCGCGGGGCTGTTCGTGCGACAGGGAGTGTGCAGTGTGGTGAGCGCCACGGGGCTGTTCGTGCGACAGGGAACGTGCAACGCGGTGAGCGCCATGGGGCTGTTCGTGCGACAGGGAGTGTGCAACGCGGTGAGCGCCACGGGGCTGTTTGTGCGCTGGGAATGTGTCGTGCAAACAACTGGTGGGTGTGTCAGGTTCATCGGTAGGCAATGCAGGCCCCCTGGGGTCTGCAGACCCCAGCTTCAGAACTGCTGCACTAGGGGGCGCTGTCCCCTCAGTCCCAGGGGGGGGAGGGGGGTGCGCAGGGGGGAGCTGCACTGGGGGGGGGGGGGGCTGAGGGGCAGGGGGGGGGCTGTGCTGTGGGCAGTGGGGCGGGGATGGGTGGGGCTGGGCCGCCCACACCCTCCAGGGCTGCCCAGCGCATTCCGGGGGCCCTGCCGCAGAATTGCCGCCGAAGACCCGGAGCGGAAGAAGCTCCAGGGGCCCCAGGCCCTGCGAGAGTTTTCCGGGGCCCCCAGAGCAAGTGAAGGACCCTGCTCCAGGGGCCCCAAAAAGCTCTTGTGGGGGCCCCTGTGGGGCCCGGGGCCTGGGGCAAATTGCCCCACTTCCTCCTCCTGGGCGGCCCTGCACCCCTCACCCATCCCTCGCCCCTTGCTCCCAGCACCTGCTTCCACGGGGGCTCCCTGGGCACTTCCGCCCCCGCCCCTCGCTGCTCCTTGCTGCGGCGAAGCCTGGGGGCGTTCTGCTGTCGAGGAGAGCGGGCAGGGCACTGCGCGTACCCGCCCCTGTACCCCCAGCCCGCCTTGCCCCTGCGCGGACCCCCAGCCTGCCTTCCCCGGGCAGGGCACTGCGCGTACCCGGCCCTGTACCCCCAGCCTGCCTTGCCCCTGCGTGTACCCCCAGCCTGCCTTCCCCTGGCAGGGCATTGCGCGTACCCGGCCCCTGTACCCCTAGCCCGCCTTCTCCCATGCAGGGCACTGCGCGTACCCGGCCCCTGTACCCCCAGCCCGCCTTCCCCGGGCAGGGCATTGCGCGTACCCGGCCCCTGTACCCCCAGCCCGCCTTCTCCCATGCAGGGCACTGCACGTGCACCGGCCCCTGTACCCCAGCCCGCCTTCCCTGGCAGGGCACTGCGCGTACCCGGCCCCTGTACCCCCAGCCCGCCTTCCTGGCAGGGCATTGCGCCCTGTACCGGCTGCCCCCTGCCTTCTGCAGGGCACTGCTCGTACCCGGCCCCTGTACCCCTAGCCCGCCTTCTCCCATGCAGGGCACTGCACATACCCGGCCCCTGTACCCCCAGCCCGCCTTCCCCTGGCAGGGCACTGCACGTACCCGGCCCGTGTACCCACAGCCCGCCTTCCCCGGGCAGGGCACTGCGCGTACCCGGCCCCTGTACCCACAGCCCGCCTTCCCCGGGCAGGGCACTGCGCGTACCCGGCCCCTGTACCCCCAGCCCGCCTTCCCCTGGCAGGGCACTGTGCGTACCCGGCCCCTGTACCCCTAGCCCGCCTTCTCCCATGCAGGGCACTGCGCGTACCCGGCCCCTGTACGCCCGGCGCGCCTTCCCCCCGGCAAGGCACTGCGCGTACCCCCAGCCTGCCTTCCCCGGCAGGGCACTGCGTGCCCCCGGCCCCCGGCGCGCCTTCCCCCCGGCAGGGCACTGCGCGCCCCCGGCCCCTGGTGCGCCCTCTCCCGGCAGGGCCCCCCGCGCGTACCCGGCCCCTGGTGCGCCTTGCCCCCGACAGGGCCCCGTGCCTCGCCCCCTCCCAGCAGGGCCCGCGCGCCCCCTGGCTGGCCCCCAGCAGGGCCCTGCGCGCACCCTGGCCCCTGGTGCCCCCCCCCCAGGCAGGGCCTCCCACGCGCCCCCGGCGCCCCAGACAGGGCCTCCCCCGCGCCTTCCCCCGGCGCACACCCCCAGCCCCTGGCGCGCGCCTTCCCGCAGCCCTGCACATCCCAGCAGCCATTGCCCCCGCCCCCGGCTGAGCTGGGCACGCTGGGGAGCCCAGTGTTTCCTGGGGACACGTCACACCTGAGCCCTGGGTGGCAGGCGACCCAGGCCGACGCTGCCCACTGGGAGCTGCGCTGGGCTGGGGGAAGCGGGTGGGTCGCTGAGCCGGCTGTGACCCGTCTCTCTGTGCACCAGCTGGGGCATGGCCGTCAATGTGTATTCCACATCCGTGACCAGCGAGAACCTGAGTCGTCATGACATGCTGGCCTGGGTCAACGACTCCCTGCACCTCAACTACACCAAGATCGAACAGCTCTGCTCAGGTAGGGGCGCCCGGGGGCCTGGCCCGAACCGGACCGGACCGGATCCCTCTAGGGGCAAGGACAGGAGGGGCCCAGCTGCTCTGCCCCGTCCAGCCAGCCCAGCCGGGGAGAGGTGCCATCTGGGTGGCTGAGTTCCCAACCTCTGTCCTGTCCCTGCCACTGCCAGGGGCTGCAGGGCAAGGGGGATCCTGGCCCAGGGCCAGGATCCAGGGGCTGGGGGGGCATCCAGGGCCCTGGCCCAGGGCCACGATCCAGGGGCTGGGGGGGGCATCCAGGGCCCTGGCCCAGGGCCAGGATCCAGGGGCTGGGGGGGCATCGGCAGAGCTGTGCCGTTCCTGGCAGACATGGAAGCCAGGTGCCCCGTGCCCATGCCGCCTGCATAGGGTTGCCAGGTGTCCGGTTTTTGACCTGAACGCCCAGTGGAAAAGGGACCCTGGCGGCTCCCGTTGGCACAGCCGTCTGGGCTGTTAAAAGTCCGGTCAGCAGCACAGTGGGGGCCCAGGGCCAACGCCGGCTCCCTACCTGCCCTGGCTCCACGCAGCTCCCGGAAGCAGCCGCCAGGTCCCTGCAGCCCCTAGGCACATGGGCAGCCAGGGAAGCTCCACGCGGTGCCCCCGACCCGAGTGCCGGCTCTGCTGCTCCCATTGGCTGGGAACCGCGACCAATGGGAGCTGCGGGGGCAGCACCTGCGGGCAGGAGGGCAGCGCACAGCACCTCCCCGGCCGCCTATGCACCTAGGGGCTGCAGGGACCTGGGAGACACGGTAAGTGCCACTGGGACTCTGAGCCCCCTCCTGCCCCCTGAGCCTTCATCCCGGCCCCACCCCCTGCCCCGAGCCCCTCCTGCCCCTGAGCCCCCATCCCCGGCCTCGCCCCTGCCCCGAGCCCCCTCCTGCCCCTGAGCCCCCATCCCGGCCCTGCCCCTGCCCCGAGCCCCCTCCTGCCCCCTGAGCCCTCATCCCGGCCCCCCCCCCGGCCCCGAGCCCCCTCCGGCCCCCCGCGCCCGCATCCCCTGCCCCAGCCCAGTGAAAGTGAGTGAGGGTGGGGGAGAGCGAGCAATGGAGGGAGGGGGAAGGAGTGAGGGGGCGGGGCCCCAGAGAAGGGGCGGGGCAGGGGTTTTGGTGTTGTGCAATTAGAAAGTTGGCAGCCCTGTGCCCGCAGGTGCTGCCTACTGCCAGTTCATGGACATGCTGTTCCCGGGCTGCGTGCACCTGCGGAAGGTGAAGTTCCAGGCCAAGCTGGAGCACGAATTCATCCACAACTTCAAAGTGCTGCAGGCTGCCTTCAAGAAGATGGGGGTGGACAAGGTGGGTCCCTGCCCCCCCAGCCACCCTCTGCCAGCCTCCCAGTGAACTACCAGCCACCCCTTGTGGGTGTGCCCGCCAGCCACCCCTGACTCCAGCCACCCCCTGCCAGCCTCCCCCTGCCTCCAGCCACCGCCTGCCAGCCACCCCCTGCCAGCCTCCCCACGCCTGCCAGCCTCCCCATGCCAGCCTCCCCATGCCAGCCACACCTGCCAGCCTCCCCATGCCTGCCAGCCCCGCCCTGCCAGAACCCCTGTGTGTGCCTGCCTGCCAGCCACCCTCTGCCAGCCTCCCCATGCCTGCCAGCCACCCCTGCCAGCCTCCCCATGCCTGCCAGCCACCCCTTGTGCCCACCAGCAACCCTGGGTGTGCCTGCCAGCCTCCCTCTGCCAGCCTCCCCATGCCTGCCAGACACCCCTTGTGCCTGCCAGCCTCCCTCTGCCAGCCAGCCCCCCCCCACCAACAGCCCTGCGTGCCCACCAGCCTCCCTCTGTGCCAGCCAGCAGCCCTCACACTTACCAGTTACCCCTCCACCAAGAGTGCCTAATGCCCACCAGCCACCCCCTGCAAGATTCCCCATGTCTGCCAGCACTCCCTCTGTGCCAGTCAGCACCCCCTGTGTCCGCCAATGCCCCCACGTTCCCGCCAGTACCCCTCCTTGTGCCTGCCAGCCACCCACCGCCAGCACCCGCTGCCTCCACCAATGCTTTGGACTGACTGAGACAGGCCGATAGGAATCGACATTACCCCAGTGTCTCTCAGCAACCGTGGTTGTGGGCAAATGCCAGTTGAGCTGCAGGAGCTGCCGTGGCACTGCCCCCGGGCGCCGTGGGGGAGCACGGGCCTGCCAGCCCCTCACGCTCTGCCTGTTGTTCCAGATCATCGCGGTGGAGAAGCTGGTGAAAGGGAAGTTCCAGGATAATTTTGAGTTTATTCAGTGGTTTAAGAAATTCTTCGATGCCAACTACGACGGGAAGGAATACAACCCGCTGCTGGCACGGCAAGGGCAGGAGGTGGCACCGTCTCCAAACCCAGGTGATCACAACTTCAACAAACCCAAGAAACCCATTGGCACTGCAGGTAATGTCGCCGACCCCTGGAGACAGCTGGCACCCCTGCCCCTGCGCCCGCAGGATCCCGACTCCGCCTGGGTCGCACAGCTTGCTAGCATGGCCTTCGGCTGCCTGCCCCAGCCCCTGGTGCCAGTCGGGCCCTGCCCCTGGGGGGCGTGGTGCCGCTGGCTTGGGAGTGCCCGACCACTGGTGCCAAGTAGGTGTGGAGGGGACGGGGCAGGGCTGGGAGCGGGGTGAGTTCTGAGCTGGGGCTGCCTCGGCGTTAGGACACGGTCCAGCTGTGCCCGGCCCTGGGGGGGCATTGGCTGCCGAGCACCCTGGGACCCTGGCTCTTGTGCCATCTGCTCCCTAGGCCTGGCCTGGGTCCTGTCAGGCAGCCCTGGCGCAGGGGTCGGGGTGCACCCTGGCAGCGCCTGTTGCCCACGCAGGCCCTTCCTCCTCCCGCCGGCTGTCAGCCGGGCCCCTCCCCAGCGCGATGCAGAGTCCCACCAGCTCCCTGCTCCCGAGGGCTGTGCGTGGTACCCCCCCTGAGCACCCCCCTGCCCACGCCAGCCTCCGGCCATGGGCACAGGGGGTTATTCTCCTTTCCCTCTGCCGTCCCCATCTCAGTCCTGCCCAGCCCCCGACCCCCCGTGGGACCTGGTGCCCCCAAGCTGGGAGTGGCACAGCCCATTGTGTCCCTGCACTGGGAGCCCTGGCCTGGCCGGGCTGAGCACTGCGGGCAGCTGGGTGGGCGCAGAGCTGCGGCTCCTTTCAGCTCCTCCTGCTGCTTGGGGCCACGCGTCCCGTCAGGGCAGGGGGTGGCGAGGGGGAGGCAGGGCAATGGGCTTGGGGGCAGAGGGTGGGGGTGGGCCGGCCGATGGGCTGGGGAGGGAGTGGCGAGGGGTGCAGGTGGGGTCTGGGGCGGCTAGGCGGGTGCAGGGTGATGGGCTGGGGAGGCGAGGGGTGCAGGTAGTGGGCTGGGGCGGGGTGGTGAGGGGTGCAGGGAGATGGGCTGGGGGCAGGGAGCGGCGAGGGGTGCAGGGCGATGAGCTGGGGGCAGGGAGGCGGCGAGGGGTGCAGGGCGATGGGCTGGGAGGCAGGGAGCGGTGAGGGGTGCAGGTGAGGGGCTGGGGGCAGAGGCGGCTAGGCGGGTGCAGGGCGATGGGCTGGGGCAGGGAGCGGTGAGGGGTGCAGGTGGGGGCTGGGTTATGGGAGTGTCAAGGGGTGCAGGCGGTGGGCTGGGGGCGGGGTGGTGAGGGGTGCAGGGCGATGGGCTGGGGATGGGGAGTGGTGGGGTGCAGGTGGGGGCTGGGTTATGGGGAGTGGCGAGGGGTGCAGGCGGTGGGCTGGGGCAGAGGCGGCTAGGCAGGTGCAGGGCGATGGGCTGGGGGCAGGGAGCGGTGAGGGGTGCAGGTGGGGCTGGGTTATGGGGAGTGGCGAGGGGTGCTGGGGGTGGGCTGGGGGGCAGAGGGCGGCTAGGCAGGTGCAGGGCGATGGGCTGGGGGATGGGGAGTGGCGAGGGGTGCAGGTAGTGGGCTGAGGGGCAGATGGCGGCTAGGCAGGTGCAGGCGATGGGCTGGGGGCAGGGAGCGGTGAGGGGGTGCAGGTGGGGCTGGGTTATGGGAGTGGCGAGGGGTGCAGGCGGTGGGCTGGGGGCAGAGGCGGCTAGGCAGGTGCAGGGCGATGGGCTGGGGATGGGAGTGGCGAGGGGTGCAGGTAGTGGGCTGAGGGCAGATGGCGGCTAGGCAGTGCAGGGGCGGATGCTGGGGCAGATGGCGGCTAGGCAGGTGCAGGCGCGATGGCAGGAGCGGTGAGGCGGTGCAGGTGGGGGCTGGGTTATGGGGAGTGTCAAGGGGGTGCAGGCGATGGGCTGGGGGATAGGTAGCGGCGAGGGGGGTGCAGGGCGATGGGCTGGGGGCTGGGGGCAGGCGGATTCCCCGGAGCACAGGGAGTGGGGGCTGGCTTGGGGCGGGGTGGGGGGTGCAGCAGGAGGAGCCTGCTGAGCTCTGGGGTTATGGGGGCACCGAGCTGGGGCAGGTGCATGGCTGTGCATGGCACCTCCCCAGCATACTCCTGGCAGGGGGGAGCGTCAGTTCCGGGGGGCGACATCCGTACCCCGCTGCCCCCAGGGCCATGGGGCTGCCCCACAGGCATTCTCGTGTCCTGCCCTTCCCAGTGGGTAATGAACGGCCCCCCCACAGCCTGCCCCACCCTGGGGGAGGCCTTGTTCTCCCATCTGGGGAAACCGAGGCAGGGAAGACCCAGGACTTAGGGCGTGGAACCCAGGCGTCCTGAGTCCTGCGCTCTAAGCAGCACCCCCCTGCGCCGTGGTCTGTGTCTGCAGCCCCCTGGCCAGCGACTGCCTGACCCACTGCCCCCGCACCCCGCATGCCCGCGCCCCACACCCCGCAGGGGCTCTGGGAGCAAGCCGTGCCTGGGGGAGCCAGGCTTGGGGGGGGCAGCGCTGGGGGGGGCCGTGCCGGGAGCCAGGCTTGGGGCCGTGCCGGGGAGCCAGGCTTGGGGGACAGCGCTGGGGCGTGCCCGGGAGCCAGGCTTGGGGGCAGCTCTGGGGCCGTGCCGGGAGCCAGGCTTGGGGGCCGTGCTGGGAGCCAGGCTTGGGGGCCGTGCTGGGGGCATGCTGGGGGCCGTGCCGGGGCAGCGCTGGGGGCATGCCGGGAGCCAGGCTTGGGGGGGCAGCGCTGGGGGGGCTGTGCCCGGGGGAGCCAGGCTTGGGGGGGCAGCGCTGGGGGGCGCAGTGCCGGGACCCGTGCTAACCTCTGGCTGTCTCGGGCGGCTCTCTCCAGCCCCCCAGAGAACCTCCCCCACAACCCCGAAGACGATGCCGGTGCCAACCCGAGTGACCAATGTCATCCCCAGCAACATCACCCGGAAAAACCCGCCTGCTGCCCGCAACGGGGGCAGTGAGGCCGACACCCAGATCCTGGAGCTCAACCAGCAGGTGGGCAGGGGCGGGGGCGGGGGGCTGCTCCAGGGGCACAGGCTCCAGTCCCACAGGGGGTGCTGGGGGGCACAGGTGCCAGGTCCCGCCGGGCTCTGGGGGCACAGACGCCGGACCCATGGGGCACTGGGAGGGCACAGGCGCCGGGTTCTGCTGGGAGGGTCCAGAGGGGCACAGATGCCGGGTCCTGGGGGGCACTGGGGGGCACAGTTGCCAAGTCCTGTGGGGCGCTGGGGGGCACAGACACCAAGGCCCATAGGGGATACTGGGGGACACAGGTGCTGGGTCCGTGGGGCTCTGAGGCATGCAGACGCTGGGTCCTGCAGGGTGCTGGGAGGCACAGGCCGGGTCCGTGGGGTGCTGGGGGGTGCAGACGCTGGGTCCTGCAGGGCGCTGGGAGGCACAGGCCGGGTCCGTGGGGCGCTGGGGGGTGCAGACGCTGGGTCCTGCAGGGTGCTGGGAGGCACAGGCCGGGTCCGTGGGGCGCTGGGGGGCGCAGACGCTGGGTCCTGCAGGGCGCTGGGCGGCTCAGGCCCGGTCCGTGGGGCGCTGGGGGACACAGACGCTGGGTCCTGCAGGGCGCTGGGAGGCACAGGCCGGGTCCGTGGGGCGCTGCGGGGCGCAGACACTGGGTCCTGCAGGGCGCTGGGAGGCACAAGCCGGGTCCGTGGGGCGCTGGGGGGCGCAGACGCTGGGTCCATGGGGCACTGAGGCAAGCAGACGCTGGGACCTGCAGGGCGCTGGGAGGCACAGGCCGGGTCCGTGGGGCGCTGGGGGGGCAGACGCCGGGTCCATGGGGCACTGAGGCACCCAGACGCTGGGACCTGCAGGGCGCTGGGGGGCGCAGACGCCGGGTCCATGGGGCACTGAGGCACGCAGACGCTGGGTCCTGCAGGGCGCTGGGGGGCGCAGACGCTGGGTCCATGGGGCGCTGGGGGGCGCAGACGCTGGGTCCATGGGGCACTGAGGCAAGCAGACGCTGGGACCTGCAGGGCGCTGGGAGGCACAGGCCGGGTCCGTGGGGCGCTGGGGGGCGCAGACGCTGGGTCCATGGGGCACTGAGGCACACAGACGCTGGGACCTGCAGGGCGCTGGGAGGCACAGGCCGGGTCCGTGGGGCGCTGGGGGGCGCAGACGCTGGGTCCATGGGGCACTGAGGCACACAGACGCTGGGACCTGCAGGGCGCTGGGAGGCACAGGCCGGGTCCGTGGGGTGCTGGGGGGCGCAGACGCCGGGTCCCGCTGGGCGCTGGTAACAGCCCCTCTCCCTGCCCTGCTCTGCGCAGCTCATGGACCTGAAGCTGACGGTGGATGGGCTGGAGAAGGAGCGCGATTTCTACTTCAGCAAACTGCGGGACATCGAGCTGATCTGCCAGGAGCACGAGAGCGAGAACAGCCCCGTCATCGCCGGCATCATCGGCATCCTGTATGCTACCGAGGTCAGTGCCCGGGCGAGCGCCAGCCGCTGAGCGTCGGGGGGGGCCTGTCAGCTCTCCGCCCTGCCCGGGCCGGGTCAGGGGCTCACGCTCAGCTCTTTGTGCCTGGCTCCATCCCGTTCTGCGGGTCTCTCCTCAGTGCCAGGGCACGTGCCTGCCCGCCGGGCACTGAGCGGCAGGCCGGTCGGAGCCGTGCACCTGGCGCTGGGAGCGGGCTGGGGCTGAGTTCCCCTCCCTGGTGGGAGTCTCTCGGGGGGGGTTCCGTGGGCCAGGGCCAGGGGAGGCTCACCCCGTCTCTGCGCCCCCACAGGAAGGCTTTGCGCCGCCGGAGGATGACGAGGTGGAGGACCAGCCGCCGGAGGACCAGGACGAATACTAGCTCCGAGCCCTGCTGCCTCACGTGACGCCGCCCGGCCGTGCCCGGCCTGCCATAGACACTGGAGGGTTTGCGTGTACAGCCGCGGCCTGCACTATCACACATTATAACAGTTTCAACCAACCAGCCCACCACCCCGGTGCTTTCTGTCCAGCCGCAGATCCTGGGACCCCACGGACTCCGACAAGGCCTAGAGAGGAGAACCGAATTGTAAATACACATGGGGCTGCCGGGGGGGGAGGGCCCCCTGCCCCCTCACCACCTCATCCCCCTTATTTATTTCAGTTGTCACCTTTGGTGTGAGCGCTGCAGCCTTCCCAGGGAGGGCTCCCGCCCGGCCCCTGTATTATAGCTACAGCCCGATCCCTTTGTATATTGCCCGGGAGGGAGCTGACTTGCACTTTGCCTGCTGTGGTCACGGGCGCCCGGTTGTCGTGGCCTGGGGAGCGTGAGGGCTCCAGGAGCGCCCCGGACCACATGAGGCTCGGCCCTGGCCCGGCCTCGCAGGCGCGGGACGGCGCGTTTATTTATTGGTCTCACTTCACGTTGTCAAAGCCGAGAAAGGTGGCTTTCCCAGCGCCCCGCCCCCGCCTGCCATGCCCGGGCAGGGGTGGTGTCCGCACTCTGCTGGGCTGGCAGGATCCCAGAGCAGGGGACACCCCCAACACGATTGTGCTGGGGGGAGCAGGAGCCCCCAGGCTCCACACTGAGTTTCTGGTCCCCCTCCCTGACTGCAGTGCAGGGCACTTGGCCCGCTGCTGGGGGGCGGGACCCGGGCCTGCCCGGAGGCTCAGTGCCCGCCCCCGGGGGTTCCAGCACCACGCCGTTTCGATGAGAATGCCACACAGCCGCTGCTGCCTTGCCCGTCTCCCTGTTCGTATTGCCTGTCTGCCCAGTCGCCTGCTGTGCAATCCTGCATCTGTGTTACGTTGGATTTCAAATAAACTGGTGTGGTAACCGCGTGTCCGGGGGCGTCTCTGGCTCGGCTGCCCGGGCTCCCCCAGCTCCAAAGGGGGCGGGCGTCTCAGGAGGGCTGGGCCCTTTGGAGCTGCTGAGGGATGGGCACCTAATGCCCTGAGGTGGGGGCAGGGCCCCGCCGTCACTGCACAGAACGTGGCATCATGGCCAAACCCCAGGAGTCCAGGGCAGAGGCAGGCGGTTCCCATTGGCGCACCTCCCAGCACCCTCGCTCAGGCCAGAGCCAGCCCTGCGGGGCCCGTAAAGGAAAGCCCCAGAGACCCACGCTGCACCCCCCATTGCTCAGCTTCCCCCAGGAGCTCCCCCCACAACGTACCCGCTCAGCCAAGAACCGGCTGCGGCCTGGTCAGACTCAGCTACGGTGTGAGAATCCCCCGAGCTAACCCGCCCGGATCCCCTGGCGTGGATACAGCTCCCTCAGCAGCCGTGTTCTGCCGTCGCTCGGGGGTAGGAATGACAGCGCCGGACCCCCCCTGCCATTGGTGCAGGCCGTGTCTGTGCTACGGTTCCTCTGGCACCCACAGCCTGAGAACGGTGCTAAACACGGAACTCCAGCCAGTGCAGTAATTCCTGCGGCACTGCCTGTCCCCACTGCACTCCTCACCTGGCGCCTTCCACCCTCCGCGGGCTGGCAGCCTAACCCTGCGGGGGAGAGGAGAATCCCGAGTGCCCCCGTTACCCTGCCTGCAGCCTGGTGCCCCTCCAGCGCTGCCCTCTGGCCTATGCCATCCTCACCGCCCCACCAAGTGTCCCCTGGGATAGCCAGCCCTGGGTGCCCACCAGAACCCAGCCCCTGTGGGCCCCCGGGAAGAGGGCAGCCATGTTGCCCAGGTTTACCTCAGCCCACCCTGCCCGGGGCCACACAGCACCAGTTCCATTAGAGCCGCAAGAACAGCGAGGCCAGTAAAACCAATGGGTGAGATGGGGCCAAACGGGTCCATGGCAAATAAACGATAAAGCGTCCACGGGCCGGACATCCCCGCTCTCCTGCAGGCTGGTGTACCCCACGGGCTGGACATCCCCGCTCTCCTGCAGGCCGGCGTCCCCCACGGGCTGGTGTACCCCACGGGCCAGACATCCCCGCTCTCCTGCAGGCTGGTGTACCCCATGGGCTGGTGTACCCCACGGGCCGGACATCCCCGCTCTCCTGCAGGCCGGCGTACCCCACGGGCTGGTGTACCCCCTGGGCCGGACATCCCCGCTCTCCTGCAGGCTGGTGTACCCCACGGGCTGGACATCCCCGCTCTCCTGCAGGCTGGTGTACCCCACGGGCCGGACATCCCCGCTCTCCTGCAGGCCGGCGTACCCCACGGGCTGGACATCCCCGCTCTCCTGCAGGCTGGTGTACCCCACGGGCTGGACATCCCCGCTCTCCTGCAGGCTGGTGTACCCCACGGGCTGGTGTACCCCACGGGCTGGACATCCCCGCTCTCCTGCAGGCTGGTGTACCCCACGGGCTGGTGTACCCCACGGGCCAGACATCCCCGCTCTCCTGCAGGCTGGTGTACCCCACGGGCTGGTGTACCCCACGGGCCGGACATCACCGCTCTCCAGCAGGCCGGCGTACCCCACTGCCCGGACATCCCCGCTCTCCTGCAGGCCGGCGTCCCCCACGGCTGGTGTACCCCACGGGCCAGATATCCCCGCTCTCCTGCAGGCTGGTGTACCCCACGGGCCGGACATCCCCGCTCTCCTGCAGGCCGGCGTCCCCCACGGCTGGTGTACCCCACGGGCCGGACATCCCCACTCTCCTGCAGGCTGGTGTACCCCACGGGCCAGACATGCCCGCTCTCCTGCAGGCCAGCGTACCTCACGGACTACCGTACCCCACGGGCCGGACATCTCCGCTCTCCTGCAGGCCAGCGTCTCCCACGGGCTGGTGTACCCCACGGGTTACCATACCCCCCCAGGCCGGACATCCTTGCTCTCCTGCAGGCCGGTGTACCCCATAGGCCGGAGTCCCCCCCGGGCTGGCATACCCTAGAGGCCAGTGTGTACCCCACAGGCTGTCCCTCTGATTGCAACCACTTTGGGTGAGGTTCCGTCTCACAAGAGGGAGCCCGCAGGCAGCTTGTGCTTATGGACTGAAGGGTGCCCAGGTTCCTCCTGCACCCCAAATATACCAGAACCCACCTTTGCTGTTCACCTCAAGCTAGGCCCCCCCGTTCCCATTCCTGTTAGCTTCCTCCTGAGGCCTCCGCCAGCTCTTCGGCACCATTTCACTCTATTAAATGGGCCTCCATTGCCAAGCTCCCAACTCCTCCCATACACATCGAGCACGAAACGGGGCTCCCTGTCCGGCTGGGGGGACCATGCGGAAGCTGTTGTAGTGCTCCTGTCCCCCGCACCGCCCCGTGCCACGCCTGAGCCCGGCAGGACCCCGGCTTTCAGCGGAGACCTCCCATGCCACACTGCAGTGAGTTCAAATGTAAATCCCAGCCCCCGGGATCCCGGTCACCCTTATGGCCAGTTGGCATCAAGTGGTCCCTGGGTCGCAAACCTTGGTCTCCCCTCACTCTGTCTTGCCAGCCTGTCTACGCAGGGTGTTAGTCGCTCTGACTGTCCTTAGGGGTGTCACTGCCTACGCAACACCCGACTCCCTCCCCTTGGGCGGGCTCCTGTGCCCGGCTGCACAGTGTCAGCCTTGCCCACGGGCAGCAGCTGGGCTAGCGGATGGCACCGTCAGCAGAGGTAAGTGCTCATGTGCAGCTGTGCCAGTGAATCGCTCCGAGCCAGTTTCCTTTTGCGCTCTCCTAGCGCGGTGCCAGGGGGCCACGTGGCATTGCCTGCTGCCTTGGCATCCACGGCCCTCCGGTCGCTGCTGGCAGAGGAGTAACAGACTGGCTGGGGCTCTGCACTTCTTGTCCCGCTGGCACCAGTGCCCCAGCAGGGGCCGAGAGTCTGATTGCAATGGGGCTGTGTTAGCGCCTTACTAACCTGCATGGCCAGGACGCCCCCTGGCTCCCGTTCAGTGATGCTGGCTCTCTGGGTTTCTCTGAGAGCCCCAGCTCCTGGAGTCCTGGGATTATCAGACTCGCCACTGGCAGTCAAAGGAAAAGCGCATTTCTAGCCCGGCTGGCTGCAGGGAACAGCTGGAAAAGGACCAGCAGGAAATCAACTGACAAGCCCAACTGTAATTGGCTTAAAAGTCAGAGTGTTTTAAATTTACTCTTTTTTTGAACCTTGGGGGTTGGCAACAGAGCACAGCTGTCCCTGGCCTGCCCTGCTCCTGGCCAGCCTCAGCCTGGGCCGAGCACTCACTGGTCTGTGCCGCAGGGGGGTGCCCAGGGCAGGATGGGGCAGGGTCAGTGCCTGCCCTGTGACCCTGGCTGACTCCCCGCTGTGCAGCTTGGCTCAGAACTCTGATACCAGCTGCCTGCTCGTGGCACAATGGCGTCACCTTGGCTTCCACGCAGGAAAGCATTTCCTCTGCCATACACAGCCCCTCTCCCGTCAAAGCCTCCTGACATTGCCTGCTCCGCTAAAGGGCTGGCTGGGTAATAAAACACCAAGCAGATTGGTCAGGGCTCCCAAAGCAAAGGGGTTTGCCTACCCATGGTTACAAACAAACAGGTACAAATATGCTGTGAGGCTTGAACCGAATTTACAGATGAGAAGCGTTGCTTCAAAGTAGTTTGCTCACCCCAGTTTTCTTCCAGCGTGGCTGGCCCGGGCACAGCTAGGAGCTGGCTTTCTCTAGCTCTCCAGGGGACAGCAGCCAAAATGGTTTTATCACTCTACGTCGATCCTGTATCTACAGCCCACGCTAACTCTCCTGACCAGCGTCACCCGTATCACAACCCACGCTAACTCTCCTGACCAGCGTCACCCGTACCTACACCCCACTCTAACTCTCCTGACCAGCGTCACCCGTACCTACAGCCCACGCTAACACTACTGACCAGCGTCACCCGTACCTACAGCCCACGCTAACACTACTGACCAGCGTCACCCGTACCTACACCCCACGCTAACACTACTGACCAGCGTCACCCGTACCTACACCCCACGCTAACACTACTGACCAGCGTCACCCGTACCTACAGCCCACGCTAACTCTCCTGACCAGCGTCACCCGTACCTACAGCCCACGCTAACTCTCCTGACCAGCGTCACCCGTACCTACACTCCACGCTAACACTACTGACCAGCGTCACCCGTACCTACACCCCACGCTAACACTACTGACCAGCTTTCAGAGTAGCAGCCGTGTTAGTCTGTATCCGCAAAAAAAAAAACAGGAGTACTTGTGGCACCTTAAAGACTAACAAATTTATTTTAGCATGAGGTTCTGAAGAAGTGAGCTGCAGCTCACGAAAGCTCATGCTAAAATAAATTTGTTAGTCTTTAAGGTGCCACAAGTACTCCTGTTTTTTTTTACTACTGACCAGCGTCACCCGTATCACAACCCACGCTAACTCTCCTGACCAGCGTCACCGGTACCTACCCCCACGCTAACTCCTGACCAGCGTCACCTGTACCTACACCCCACGCTAACTCTCCTAACCAGCGTCACCTGTACCTACACCCCACGCTAACTCTCCTAACCAGTGTCACCCGTACCTACACCCCACGCTAACACTACTGACCAGCGTCACCCGTCTCTACAGCCCATGCTAACTCTCCTGACCAGTGTCACCGGTACCTACACCCCATGCTAACACTACTGACCAGCGTCACCCATACCTACACCCCATGCTAACTCTCCTGACCAGCGTCACCCGTACCTACACCCCACGCCAACACACATGGGTAATGTGTATGTGACCTTCACAACACCTTTTAGATATCGGCTATGCCAAGAGTGCATTGGGTGCACTGAGAGGGTCAGGCCAGCTGAGGCTCACTGCTAGACTCTGGGAGCCCCTTGCCCTCTGGCTGTGGGGTGCTCTTGGGGGTCACAGGTTCCCGTTTGAGCTGCTCGCTGGGGAGGGGCTGGCTAAGGCTGGGCTGTCTCCTTCCCCTGGGTTGAGCCTCCAAGTGGAAGAGCAGCAAATTCAGCTGCAGCAGACCCCTGCGAAGCTGGTGGGGAGGGACAGGCTAGCTCTAGTGTCTATGGGGTAAAGTCTCTCCCCGGGGTCAGGGGCGGCTCTACGTTTTTGGCCGCCCCAAGCAGTCATGCACGGGAGGCGCCCCGGAGCCGCGGGAGCAGCGGACCTCCCGCGGGCATGACTGCAGAGGGACCGCTGGTCCCGCGTGGCTCGGCTGGACCTCCCGCGGCTGCGGACGGCTCGCGGGTCCGGCGGCTCCGCTTGAGCTGCCGCAGCCATGCCTGCGGGAGGTCCAGCCGAGCCGTGGGACGAGCGCCCCCTCCGCAGTCATGCCTGCGGCAGGTCCAGTCGTCCCGGGGCTCCGGTGAACCTCCCGCAGGCATGACTGCGGCAGGTCCGCCGGCCCAGCCTGCCGCCCCCACCGGCCGCAGGGGACGCCCCCTAGATTTTGCCGCCCTAGGCACCAGCTTGTTTTGCTGGTGCCTAGAGCCGCCCCTGCCTGGGGTCCTGGCTCCGTCAGGTGCCTCCCATGCTGCTGGACCTTTCAGTGAGAAGCCGCCCAGGAGCCTGGCTGCCGAGCCTGGCCTCTGGGCTGCTGGCTGAGCAGAGAACAGGCCGGGGGAGAGGCAGGGGCGGCTCTACAAAGTAGGCTGCCCCAAGCAGCGCGGAGCACTGCGCCGCCCTTCCCCAGTCCCGCGGCGGGTCCCCTCTTCCCGCGGCTCCGGCATCCTGGGAGGGCGGCATTTGCTCGGTGGAGCTCCCCGGCATGCCTGTGGCAGGTCCACCGAGCCCGGACGAGCGGACCTGCCGCAGTCATGCCTGCGGGAGCTCAACCGAGCGGGAAGACGGGACCTGCCGCAGTCATGCGGCGGAGCTCCACCGAGCCAAATGCCGCCTCCCAGGATGCCGCCCCAAGCGGGCGCTTGGCCCGCTGGTGCCTAGAGCCGCCCCTGGGGAGAGGGGACTCTCTCCCCACCTGTGTGTGTCACCCCCAGGCTTGGTCACAAAGGCCTCGCGTTCCTGAACCTGTCCCCCACGGGCTGGAGCAGCCCGGGGTTACCATCGCCTGCCATCTCCCTCCGCTGGCTGCGGGAGGGCAACCAACCCTCCCTGCCCCAGCCCCTCTGGGCTGGGCTCTCACATGCCAGTGCAGCCCCTCTGGTGCCCTGCACCTAGGAGCTGGCAGGGCCCTGCCCGGGCATGGTACCAGGGCAGCTCAGGCATGAGGCAGCGCTTCAGTCTTGAGCCATCCACACCATGAACGGTCTCTCTCTCCGTCTCACGCCCAGCCCCTGGCGGGACACCGCAAGTCCCGCCAGCTTCACCCGTCCAGCATCACAGCCTTACAACCACCCATTGACAGTCTGACAACAACCAATCCCCTCCCGTGCCCAGCTGTTTCCATGGTCACAGACAGCCATAGAAACAAACCCACGAGTGGGGCAAGGCCCCGTTGTCGGGCTCAGATCCCATGGCTGGGAAATCCTGCAGCACAGACCCGGGCTGGGAGAGGGGTGGAGCTGGGCCCCTCAGGGGGAAGAGGTCAGGCCCCATGGCGACGTACAGGCCAGGGCACAGCGCGTGTAACACGCCCAGGAACTGAGTGAGGCTTTACAAGGGTGCCCATCACCATGGCATCTGGGAGCCTTCCACAAAGAGCAAGACCCTGTTCCCGGCCAGTGTCGTGCGTAGGGAAGGAGGCAGCTAAGGAGAGCCCAGAGCAGGGCTCCAGACCAACCAGGTGCTGTCCCAGCCTGACCCCCACATGCGGGCGAGGAAGTGCCCAGGGATGGGGAATACGAAATGGGCATTCTGCTGCCTGACTGCTTCAAATGGAGGGGGGCAGGGCCCCCTCGCCTGGCTAGGGGAGGGCGGGTGTTTGGTGGTGCAGGACAGGTACTGCCGAAGGCATTGGGCTAGGTCCCTTCTCGATCGTGCAGGGTAGGCAGCTCAGTGCCCGGGCCGAAGGCATGAGACGGAGCCCAGTAGAATAGCCGGTTCCCAGCTCCAGCAGCCAAGCCCAGCCAGCCCCTCCTCCCCAGGAGCCCTGGAGCAGCCCAAGGATGGGGAGGAGAGGGGTTGCCAACTCTTCGGGGTTTGTCGGAGTCTCCCGGACTCGGGCTCTATCTCCTGGCGGCTGCTGAGGCCAAACCGGGAGATTTTAGGTGCTAAAACTCCACTGGCAGAGTGGGGCCCCAGCCGCGTGCCACTCCCGGCAGCAGCCAGAATGGGAGGGAATGGGGGGTCTCTGCGTGCTGCCCCAAGTGCAGCTCCCATTGGCTGAGGCCTGTGGCCAATGGGAGCTGCGGGGGTAGTGTCTGCAGGCAGGGGCAGCACACGGAGCCCCCTGCCCCCCCGCCCCGGCTGCTGGGACGTACCGGCCACTTCCAGGAGCAGCGCATGGAGCCCCCTGGCCTTGCTTACCTCGGGCGGCTCCGGGCACCGGTGCAGCGGGGCTAAGACAGGCTCCACCCCCAGTGGCCGCAGTTCCCAGCCAATGGGAATTGCGGAGTCAGGCTCGGGGTGCGGGCAACGAACAGAGATCCCTGCCCCCCCCCCCCAGGGGCCGCAGGGACGTGCCGGCTGCTTGGAAGCGGCGTGGGCCAGGGCAGGCAGGGAGCCTGCCTTAGCTCCGCTGTGCAGCCGACCAGGAGCCGCCAGAGGTAAGTGCCTCCCGGCCAGAGCCCGCACCCCTCACCCCCTCCGGCACCCAAACCCCCTGCCACAGCGTGGAGCCCCTTCCTGTGCCCAAACGCCCACCCAGAGCCTGAACCCCTTCCTGCTCTCCAGCCCCAGCCCTGAGCCCCCTCCTGGAGCCCACATCCTGCACCCCCTCCCCCAGCCTGAGCCCCCTCCAGCACCCAAACTCCCTCCCAGAGCCCACATCCTGCACCCCCTCCCCTGCCCCAACCCCCTCCAGCACCCAAACTCCCTCCCAGAGCCCACATCCTGCACCCCCATCCCCCGCCCCAGGCGCAGCCTGGAGCTCCCTCCCACACACCAAACACCATGGCCCCAGCCCAGAGCCTGCATCCCAACCCCCTGCCCCCGCCGGGTGAAAGTGAGTGAGGGTGGGGGAGTGTGGGTGACAGGCAGGGGATGGAATGAGTGGAGTGGGGCCTCGGAGAAGGGGTGGGGCAGGGGTGGGGACGCGGGGAAGGGGCGGGGCAGGGGTGGGGCCTTGGAGAAGGGGCGGGGATAAGGAGAAGGGGCGGGGCAGGGGCGGGGACACAGAGAAGGGGCGGGGCAGGGCGGGATAAGGAAGGGAACGGGCGGGGCAGGGCGGGGACACAGAGGGGCGGGGATAAGGGAAGGCGGGGCAGGGGCGGGGACACAGAGAAGGGGCGGGGCAGGGGCGGGATAAGGGGAAGGGGCGGGGCAGGGGTGGGGATAAGGGGAAGGGGTGGGGCAGGGGCGGGATAAGGGGAGGGCGGGGACACAGAGAAGGGGCGGGGATAAGGGAAGGGCAGGGACACAGAGAAGGGGCAGGGCAGGGGCGGGATAACGGGAAGGGCGGGGCAGGGCGGGGACACAGAGAAGGGGCGGGGCAGGGGTGGGGATAAGGGGAAGGGGCAGGGCAGGGCGGGGACACAGAGAAGGGCGGGGACACAGAGAAGGGGCAGGGCAGGGGCGGGACACAGAGAAGGGGCAGGGCAGGGGCGGGGATAAGGGGAAGGGCGGGGCAGGGGTGGGGATAAGGGGAAGGGTGGGGCAGGGGCGGGGATAAGGGGAAGGGCGGGGCAAGGGCGGGGATAAGGGGAGGGGCGGGGACACAGAGAAGGGGCGGGGATAAGGGGAAGGGGCGGGGACACAGCGAAGGGGCGGGGCCGGGGCGGGGATAACGGAAGGCGGCGCAGGGGCGGGACACAGAGAAGGGCGGGGCAGGGGTGGGGATAAGGGGCAGGGGCGGGGCAGGGCGGGGACTCGGGGAAGGGGCAGGGCAGGGCGGGGATAAGGGGAAGGGGCGGGGCAGGGGCGGGGACACAGAGAAGGGGCGGGGCAGGGGCGGGGATAAGGGGCAGGGGCGGGGACATAGAGAAGGGGCGGGGCAGGGGCGGGGGAAGGGGCGGGGCGGGGCAGGGGCGGGGATAAGGGGAAGGGGCGGGGCAGGGGCAGGGACACAGAGAAGGGGCGGGGACGCGGGGAAGGGGCGAGGGAAGGGTTTCGGGTTTGTGTGATTAGACAGCCGGCAGCCCTAGGGGAGAGGGGTACGTCCGTGCTGGTTTTTAGACTGGCAGGACTCCCGGGCTGCCCTGCGGGGCCAAAGGGCTTTTCCTGCCTCCCGCTAGAAGAACAATCAGACCTAAGCTGGCCACACAGCCGTGGCCCTTCCCCTGCGAGAGGCACCAGCTGAGAGCAGGCCCCAGAGGCGAGAGTTCCTGGGGGTCTAAGCTCATGTCATGTCCCTCTCTGCGGGCCTCAGTTTCCTCCCCTGCCGTGTGTCCCAGGCACTGTGAGCCTCGGGTCAGAGTTGTGTTAGTGACACACGTGTGCAGGGCCGAGCCTGCACTCGCCCATAGCACTGCCCCAGCTGTGCCGTCCCCAGCCCTGCTGCTGCTGCTGGACGAATGTGCCCGTCGCCCGGGCTAGCGCCGCTCAGCGGGCTGGGCACTGCAGCGACAGACCCCCCCGGCTGGCGCTGTGTGGAGCCCCCACGAAGTACCGCCCTACGGCTCTGCTGCAGGAGCTCCCACCGCGGTACCCCAGTGACGGGGCAGGGAGACGCCATCACTGCCTGTGTCCCGTACCACCAGGGCTGGCGCCCACTCTCTCGCTGAGCTGTGCAGCCTGGGGAACCCAGGCCTTTGCCCCGGTCAGTGCAAGCAGTGAAGTAGGACATCCCCATGTGGGGGGAGGGGGAAGTGCCCCATGGCTGCGCTAATCACATTAAAGTCCGTGTGAAGAGGCCCAGAGTAGACGCCCCCCCAGTACTGGCTGTGACGGAGCGATTCTGGCGGGACCCAACTGAGAGTGCCAAATCAGGACCACTTGCTTAAACTGGGCAGTCACAGCCCTAGGCTGGGGTTTTTCCACCTCTAAGGCAAACCAAACCAGCCAGACAAAAGGACTTTGGTCTCACCCCACTGGCTAACCACAAGTCACACAAGCAATTTCCTTAGACACTCCATTCTCCCAGTATCACCACCAGTGCACTCGTCCTGGGGATAAATGGTTATGAAAACCAACACCCCAATAAAAGAAAAAGGTTCTCTCGATCCCAAAGGACCAAGCCCCAGACCCAGGTCAATATACACATCAGATCTTACCCACAAATCACGCTGTTGCCAATCCTTTAGAATCTAAAATCTAAAGGTTTATTTACAAAGGGAAAAAGGTAGAGAAGAGAGGTAGAATTGGTTAAATGGAATCAATTACATACAGTAATGGCAAAGTTCTTAGTTCAGGCTTGCAGCAGTGATGGAGTAAACTGCAGGTTCAATTTAAGTCTCTGGAATGCATCCCCCGCTGGGATGGGTCCTCAGTCCCTGGTGTAGAGCTTCAGTTTGTAGCAAAGTTCCTCCAGAGGTCAGAAGCAGGATTGAAGACAAGATGGAGATGAGGCATTAGCCTTATATAGACTTTTCCAGGTGTAAGAATCCCTTTGTCTTCACTGTGGAAATTTACAGCAAAATGGAGCCTGGAGTCACATGGGCCAGTCCCTGCATACTTTGCTGAGTCACAAGGCGTGTCTGCCTTCTCTCCATGGGTCCATTGTGTAGCCGATGGGCCATCAAGCCAGCTATGCAGGGCTGACATCAGCTTGTCTGGGACACTTCCCAGAGGCAGAGCATAAAACAAAATATAGACATTACAGATCCAATACTTATAACTTCAACTACAAAATGATACACAGACATACAGACAGCATAATCATAACCAGCAACCCAGAACCTGGTCTTAGACACCTTATATGACCCCCTTTACTTAGGATTTGGTGCCACTACAGGACCTTGGTTGCAACCCATGTTCTATATGGTCCCCATTTATATCAATAACGTCACACTGGCATGGTGAGGTGTGTGGCCGGCGGCATCTTGCCCCCATCAGCGTGCTCAGAGTCGTGGGGACTCGTGCTCGCCAGGGCTGGCAGCGGCAGGTTTGCTGAGGTGCCTGAAAGCTGGGGTGGGCCCTGCTGAAGGGACGATCACGCCTTTATGGTCCGTTCAAAAGCCTTGTAAGAACTAGGTCCAGGATGGGGGCGTGAGCAGGCACCTGCACTCCCTGTGACAGAGCCCTGCAGCACGTGGCTAGGGGCTGAGTCTAGTGTGCTTGGCCTCGGCAGACTGGCTGCATTGCACACAACAGCAGGGTGGAGCAGGGCCTCAGGGAAGCCATTGTGAAGCAGTTGGAGGAGAGGAAAGTGATCAGGAACAGTCAGCATGGATTCACCAAGGGCAAGTCATGCCTGACTAACCTAATTGCCTTCTATGAGGAGATAACTGGGTCTGTGGATGAGGGGAAAGCAGTGGATGTGATATTCCTTGACTTTAGCAAAGCTTTTGATACGGTCTCCCACAGTATTCTTGCTGGCAAGTTAAAGAAGTATGGGCTGGATGAATGGACTATAAGGTGGACAGAAAGATCAGTGGTTCTCAAACTAGGGCCACCGCTTGTTCAGGGAAAACCCCTGGCAGGCCGGGCTGGTTTGTTTACCTGCCATGGCCGCAGGTTCGGCCAATCGCAGCTTTCAGTGGCCACAGTTCGTCACTCCAGGCCAATGGGAGCTGCAGGAAGCGGTGCGGGCCGAGGGACGTACTGGCTGCCACTTCCTGCAGCGGCCCTAGTTTGAGAACCACTAGGCTAGATGGTCGGGCTCAATGGGTACTGATCAATGGCTCCATGTCTAGTTGGCAGCTGGTATCAAGTGAAGTGCCCCAAGGGTCGGTCCTGGGGCCGGTTTTGTTCAATATCTTAATTAATGATCTGGAGGATGGCGTGGGCTGCACCCTCAGCAAGTTTGCAGATGGCACTAAACTGGGAGGAGTGGTTGATACGCTGGAGGGTAGGGACAGGATACAGAGGGACCTAGACAAATTGGAGGATTGGGCCAAAAGAAACCTGATGAGGTTCAACAAAGAAAGAGGCAGAGTCCTGCACTTAGGACAGAAGAATCCCATGCACTGCTACAGACTAGGGACCGAATGGCTGGGCAGCAGTTCTGCAGAAAAGGACCTGGGGATTACAGTGGACGAGAAGCTGGATAGGAGTCAACAGGGTGCCCTTGTTGCCAAGAAGGCTAATGGCATATTGGGCTGCATTAGTAGGAGCATTGCCAGCAGATTGAGGGAAGTGATTATTCGGCACTGGTGAGGCCTCATCTGGATAATGTGTCCAGTTTTGGGCCTCCCATTACAGAAAGGACGTGGACAAATTGGAGAGTCCAAAGAGGATGGAGCTCGGCTGTTCTCAGTGGTAGAAGATGACAGAACAAGGAGCAATGGTCTCAAGTTGCAGTGGGGGAGGTTTAGGTTGGATATTAGGAAAAACTTTTTCACTAGTAGGGTGGTGAAGAACTGGAATGGGTTACCTAGGGAGGTGGTGGAATCTCCTTCCTTAGAGGTTTTTAAGGTCAGGCTTGACAAAGCCCTGGCTGGAATGATTTAGTTGGGTTTGGTCCTGCTTTGAGCAGGGGGTTGGACTAGATACCTCCTGAGGTCCCTTCCAACCCTGAGATTCTATGATTCTATGACACTGGGACGGTAGGGCAGTCCCTGAAATGAGAGCCCAGGACACTGCTTGTCACAGCACCGCTCTGGTTCCTCACTGTTTGTATCGCCTCCGTGCCAGGAGCTGAGGCACAAGGCTCAAAGAAACAGGACTGTAGTGGTGATCCCCACTGAGTTAACACCCTGACCCACAGCTGCACTGGGAGGGGCTGGAGACAGACCAGGCGTTCCAGCAAAGGGCCCTGGAGTTTGCTTCTCTTCCCACCTCTGTTAGCAAGAGCTAGGATTTCTTGACCTGCAGGTCCCAGTGCAAGGCCAAGCTGCCTTCTGCTGTCTAGAGGGTGGGCTAAGTCATTGGGAGGATGGGAAAGGACCTGCGGGAGCCTATGATGAGTGTTTGTGTGCATGCCTAGAGCACGTGCATATCAACTGCACCAAGCTTGCGCAGCCAGTGCCTGAGCTGGGGACACAGCCTGTCACGGAGTCATGTCCCAAGGGGCACGTGTCTGTCCTGGCTGACCACAGTGGTTGGCAATGGAAAAGACCTACCTGACTATTTGTCTGGAGTTTTAAGGTAGACCAAGGCATGCTGGAGTCCATCCCCAGTTCACGTGCTGAGAAGTAGCATAGACTCATAGAGTATCAGGGTTGGAAGGGACCTCAGGAGGTATCTAGTCCAACCCCCTGCTCAAAGCAGGACCAATCCCCAGATCTCTCAAGGATTGACCTCACCACCCTGGGTTTAGCAGGCTAATGCTCAAACCACTGAGCTATCCCTCCCCCACAGAGGTAGGAGCTCAGTAATAGGGATGTAAAATACTAAACAGTTAACCGATAAGCAATAGTCTTACCAATTAACCAACCCTATCCATTAACCCCCATCCCGAGCCCCGGGCCAGCCAGCTGGAGGGACTCCAGCCCCAGGCCACACCAGCCCACTGACCCCAGCCATGTGAGTTGGCCGGAGCAGCACCAGCCCCAGCGGCCCCAGCCTCTCTCTTTAATTGGTTAACTGATTAAATGACATAATTGTAGTGGTTAAATGGTTAACTTTTTAAATGGATATTAACATCCCTACTCAGCAATCTGCTCCATGAGCTCAGTCCTGCTGCCAGCTCCAGGAGCGTGGAGCACGTCTTCTAAAACCAGCACCGCTAGCCAAGTGACCGGGACCCTAGGCTGGGAAACAGGAGCCCTGCCTGGGGTTCTGTTCCCAGCTCTGACACTGACTGACTGCATGGCCTTGGGCAGGTTTCTGGGTCTGTCTCCCTAGCCATAAATGGGGCTCATGACAGAGCCCCTCCTTCGTAGAGCTGGGATGCTCTATGGCAGAGAGACAAAGTAGGGGAGGTGTAGTGAGGCGGTGTGGCTCCCCGCCACTCCGGAGAGGGACGAGCCCAGCCGGAGGCCAGGGTGGGTGGAGCTAGGGAGCTCTGAGCCCGCCCCTCAGAAGGTCAGGCGGCGACCCGGAAGTATAAAGGCTCAGCCTCAGAGCTCAGTAGAGGACCAGCCGCCGGGGAGGCCAGATGCCTCCAGCCTAGCCTGCAGCTGGGAAACCCCCACGGCTCAAGGTGCCCACCAGGACTGGCCCGACCTGCCTTGCCCTGCCCCGCCCCGTGCCTGCCCGCTGGAGGAGCCGCCGGGCCCGACCTGCCCCGCCCCGTGCCCACCACCTGGAGGAGCCGCTGGGCCCGACCTGCCCCGCCCCGTGCCCGCCAGCTGGAGGAGCCGCTGGGCCCGACCTGCCCCGCCCCGCGCCCGCCAGCTGGAGGAGCCGCTGGGCCCGACCTGCCCTGCCCTGTGCCCACCACCTGGAGGAGCCGCTGGGCCCGACCTGCCCTGCCCTGTGCCCGCCAGCTGGAGGAGCCGCTGGGCCCGACCTGCCCTGCCCCGCCCGCGCCCACCACCTGGAGGAGCCGCTGGCCGGCCCCACGGCCACCGCCCCGAGTTGCTGCCAGGCCTGCCCTGCGCCTGCCGCCCGGACGAGCCGCCGGTCCATTACCCTGAGGAGCCATTGGTGCTGGACCCCCCGGAGGACACCACCGGGCCTCAGGTACCTTACGAGGGGGAGGTAGGAATTAGCCTGGGGGCAGCTGACCCTAGTCTGGCTGCAGCACACCCAGAGCCCATGTCAGCGCGTGCGGTCAGGATCCCCACTGACACAGCAGCGAGTCTTCTGCCACTGCTAGGGCCCCGGCTGGGACGCCGTGGAGCGGGTGGGCCTCGCCCCCTGACACTCACCCCGCGGGTGTCAGCCTCCCCCTCTCCCAGGCCCTTCGGAACCAGGACCGGGGCCTCCTAAACTTATTTGTCTGCTCAGCCCCTGCCTGAGGGCCCAGGCCACTGACTCTGCACTGCCGCGCCCTGAGCTGTTACTGAACCGTTCGCTCAGCCCCTGCCTGAGGGCCTGACTCCTCCTTGCTCTGCCCTGACCGAGGGCCCCAGCAGGACTGTACTTATTTCTGCCTCTGCGAGGGCCGCCCGGGAAGACTCCGCGGCCGGACTAATTCCCCAAACCTCAGCAGTGTGTAGTGAGCCGGTGTGGCTCCTCGCCGCCCCAGAGAGGGTCGAGCACCAGCCAGCCCCACATCTGTAATGAATTTAAGCTCCCAGGCTCGTGTCGTGAAAGCGTTGCACAGGTCTCCGGTGAGGATGAGGCCTGAGAGGTCAGCTATGGAGCGATGGCTTTGTGAAAGGTGTGCACCCACCGGGGACAGGGTGTTTTTGTCTCTTACCATTTTTCTGTGCGAGGTCATTCGAGAGCAGAGTGATTGTCTGGTTTCACCTCCGTAGGTAGCTGGTATTGGGGCGCATGGTGCACAGGATGATGTACTCCATGTGTTGGGACAGGCTTGTGTATTGAAAGGGGAGTGGGGGGGTGTTGATCATGGTGGTAGTGGAGAGAGGCCTGCAGGTCTTATTTTATATATATGGAGAGACACCTATCTCCTAGAGCTGGAAGGGACCCTGAAAGGTCATTGAGTGCAGCCCCTGCCCTCCCTAGCAGGACCAAGTACTGATTTTGCCCCAGATCCCTAAGTGGCCCCCTCAAGAATTGAACTCACCACCCTGGATTTTAGCAGGCTAATGCTCAAACCACTGAGCTCTCCCCCCACATCTGTTGTTCTGGCAAGATCTGCCACCGCTTTGAGTAGGTGGGTCCGGGTCTGTGGGGAGTTTGTTTCTGATGATGAGCTTGGAGGGGCTAGGGGGACTGCAGGGCTGTCCCTAGGGGGCTGCGGGGGCTGGGACAAATCAGCCTGTATGGGCCCCCCCTGAACATTTTTTATACAGGTGAAATCTGGTATGGGGAGGGGACACCAGTGTGAGGGGTGATGGAGAGTCACAGGATGGCCCCTGTGCAAGGGGCAAAGGACCCCCCTGTGCTGGGGGGTCCCGGAGATGGAAGGGTCTGGGGCGGAAGGGCAATGGATGGGGTCAGTCTGGCCATAGGCGCCAACTTTGGTTGGCTCCGGTGGGTGCTTGCGCCCTGCCCTGCCCCAACTCCGCCCCTCCCTGCCCCTATTGGACCCTTCCCCAAATCCCTGCCCCGGCCCCGCCTCTTCCCCAAGTGCGCCGCGTTCCTCCCTCCTCCCTCCCAGGTTTGCACGTGAAACAGCTGTTTTGCGGCACAGGCGCTGGGAGGGAGGGGGAGAAGTAGGACGCGGCGGTGCGCTCAGGGGAGGGGGAGGAGGCGGAGCGGAGGCAGAGGTGAGCTGGGGGGGGGGGTAGGGCAGGGAGCTGCCAGTGGGTGCTCCACACCCACCAATTTTTCCTCATGGGTGCTCCAGCCCCGGAGCACCCACGGAGTTGGTGCCTATGAGTCAGGCGCTGGTGTATTCTGGCGGCACTAGGACGCTGGCGGCCGGTGCAGTGGTGGGCGAGTAAGAAAAAGAAATACAACACCCGTTTCCCAGCGGTGAGTGCGGGCCCGACCCCCATTGCCGGCACCAGGCCCCTGCTAAAGCTGCGGGCCGGCCTGGCCCCCCTGAACCCCAGCCCCAGGCCGGCCTGGCCCCCCGGCACCCCAACCCCCCTCCGGGGCCGACCTAGTGCCCCCCTCATGACTCTCACGCTGAAGCACAGGGCCCCCCAAAGCACAGGGCCTGGAGCGGTTGCCCCGGTTCGCCATACCCACGGGCCAGAAGAGGGGGTGCAGGAGAGATCTTTCAGTGCTGATTATCCCATGGAACTTTGTGTTTATTCACTGTGGCCACAAGGTGGGACTGTTGCTGTCTGCAGTGCTGAGAAAACAGCCTCGGGGGGTAACCCCCCCACCCCACCGGGCAGGCTGCACACGGGGACTGGCCTGGCTTTGCACAGGGTGCTGAGAACACAGAGGAAGGTGAGCGTCTTCCTGGTTTGTTGCTCTCCTCTGGACTGTCTCCAATTTGTCCACATCTTTCCTGAAGAGCGGCGCCCAGAACTGGGCACAGTGCTCCAGCTGAGGCCTCGCCAGCGCTGCCTGGAGCTGGACAATGACCTCCTCTGGGTTATGACGTTGCTGTTAACACACCCCAAGAAATCAGCGTTTTCACAACTGCCTCACATTGTTGCCAGGCCTGAAGAAGAGCTCTGTGTAAACTCGAAAGTTTGTCTCTTTCACCAACAAAAATTGGTCTAATAAAAGATCTCACCTCATCCACGTTATTGACTCCTAGCCAATTTGGGATCCAGTATAACCCCCAGCTCCTTTTCAGCAATACTGGCACATAGCCAATTACTCCTCATTTTGTAAGTTGTGCATCTGATTTTCCCTTCCTAAGTGAAATACTTTGCGCTTGTCTTTACTAATTTTATCTCGTTGGTTTCAGGCCAATTCTCTAATTTGTCATTGTGAATTCTGATCTGGCTCTCCAAAGTCCTTGCAACGCCTCCCAGCTTGGTGTCACCTGCATATTTTATAAGCATACTCTCCGTTCCATTATCCAGTTCGTTAACTGAAATATTGACTCGTACCGGACCCAGGATTGACCCCTGCGGGATCCAACTAGATACACCTCCCAGTATGACAGCAAACCATTGATAACTATGCTTTGAATATGGTCTTTCAACCAGTTGTGCACCCACTTTCTAGTAATTCCATCTAGACCGCATTTCTCTAGTTTGCTTGTGAGAATGTCGTGTGGGCCTGTGCCAAAAGCCTCACTGAAATCAAGATACATCATGTCTACTGCTTCCCACATCCAGTAGGCCAAGAACCCTGACAAAGAAGGAAATGAGGTTGGTTTGGCAGGATTTGGTTTTGACAAATCCATGCTGGCTGTTCCTTATAACCCTCTTATCCTCTAGGTGCTTACAAACGAATGGATTAATAATTTGTTCAAGTATAAAGGTAATAATTGGAGATATGCCAATCTCCTAGAACTGGAAGGGACCTTGAAAGGTCATCTAGTCCAGCCCCCTGCCTTCACTAGTAGGACCAATTTTTGCCCCAGATCCCTAAGTGGCCTCCTTAAGGATTGAACTCACAACCCTGGGTTTAGCAGGCCAATGCTCAAACCACTGAGCTATCCCTCCCCCCAAGTATTTTTCCAGATATTTAAGTTAGGCTGACTGGCCTATAATGCCCCAGGTCCTCCTTTCTCCCCTTTTTAAGATAAGTATTATGTTTGCTCATCTCTCTTCCTGGACCTTACCCGTCCTCCTTGAGTTCCTGAAGATAATTGCTAATGCTTCCAAGATTGTTTCAGCTAGTTCTTCGAGTGCTTGTTCACGTCCATTCCAATCAGGTGTGCGCACGTGCACCGTGGCCAGAAGATTTTTCCCCTAGCAGCATCCGTCGGGTCGGTCTGGCCACCCCTGGAGGTGCGCCTTCGTGGCATTCAATATAGAGCCCTGCCGACCCGCCACCCCCTCAGTTCCGTCTTACCGCCAGGGACGATTGGCTGGAACGTCTCGTAGCCCTTGCTTAGCAAGCGTGTTCAATAGTTCTTTGTATATAGTTTAGCTTAGCTATTAGTGATTAGAGTTGTTGGAGGGGGGGGGGTCCCCCCCATTTCGACTCCCCGGAGCCATGGTATGCTGCGGTCTCTGGGGTTTAAAAACGGTGTGGTCTGCGCGAAGCGCATGCCAGAGTGATCCACACGCCTCGTGTTTACGGTGCCTGGGGGAGGGTCACCAGAAGGATCGCTGTAAGATCTGCTGCGAGTTCTGCCCTAGAACTCTTACAGAAAGGGAGCAGTGGCTTAAAATGATCCTCACGGAGGCAGCTGTACACCTCCATCTGGACCCGGGCGCAGGGAACCCAGCTCCTAACGCGTCGTCCTTGACATGGAGCACCCCGGCACCATTGTCAAGCTTGGTGTTGAGAAAAGACTCGTCCCGGGAGGTCCCTATGGGCCAGCAGCTACAGCTTCCTTCAATGCCGGAAGCTTTTGAAACTGTGCAGGACTTGCTACACCTTATGACGCTGTTCTCGCCCCCTAGGAGGGAGGGACCTTTGGCCCTGGCAGTCCCGTCCCACCCCTAGGTGCAGTCAGGCGGGAAGCTGTCAATGATGTCCATGTACTCCCCCTCTCCATGTCCTTCGGCACTGGCTCACTCAGACAGAGAACCTACTCACTCACCAAGCCCTCGACCCTCAAGGCACTGAAGCTCGGCTTCTCCGTGGTCTTCAGTCTCAGAGACCTCAGAGTCAGAGTCCAACTCCCATCACTCCAGGAGAAGTAAGAGCCGACGATCGAGGTCAGGAGAGACACGAGAGAGCCCCAGGAGTGGCTGCCACAGTGGCAGAATCCACCACAGTGGCCATTCTGGACCCCCTGGGCCTTTCACCAAAGCCAGAGAGGGATTCAAGGGCATCGCTCCACTGCATCTTCCGTGGCCTCAGCCATGGTCGTCCCCCCATCAACCAGGCAGCTAGCCTCGGCGCCTACCCACACGCCAACACCTTCAGCTGTGGCGCTGGTGCCGGCCTCGGAACCAACCTCGGCACCGGTGACTGGTTCGACTTCAGTGCCAGCACCAATCTCGACACCGACTATGGTGCAGGCACCAACAACCCCTGCACCGATACCGGCAACGGCCCCGCCACCTTCGTCTGTGCAGGCAGGGAGTCTGGCACCGGCTCCATCGGCGGCTCCACCAGTGTTGCCAATGGCTGTACCAACACCAGGTTCAACACTGACAGCTCCAGTGCCGGCAAGTGCTCCATCGGCACCGATGAGCCCCAAGAGTTGCGGGACCCATTGGAGTGGATGGCGGGGAGCATCCACTTCTTATAGGGGCTTCCTCCTCGTCCTCTCCGGATGAGGCATTGGGAGGCACAGGACAACAGGGTGCTACAGCAGTTGCTGTGCAGGGCTGCTCAGGGTCTGGGCATTTAGTCGAGGAGGCTGATCCCATGGTGGATGTCCTCGCCCCCTTAGGACCTTCTCGTATTGCCTTACCACTGATTAAGACTACTGTGGCCACCACCAAGACCCTGTGGCAAACCCCAGCTTCCTTGCCACCCACAACGCTTCCTTGCCACTTCCTTGCCACTCCTTGCCAAGCGCAACGAGAGGCATTATTTCGTGCCCTCCGAAGGGTACGAACGTTTGTATTCCCATCCACCTCCCAACTCTCTTGTCGTAGACGTTGCTAATCAGCGTGAGCGGCAGGGTTTCCAGGGGCCCTCCCCAAAAAACAGGGAGGCTAAGCAACTCAACCTTGTTGGGTGAAAGGCCTATTCTACAGGGGACCTGCAGCACCATATTTCAAACCAGCAGGCCATCGTCAGCAGGTATGACTAACACCTGTGTGGCGATGGCCAAATTCAGAGCTCCTCCCTTCAGACTCCCAAGTCAAGTTTTCAGCTGTGGTGGAGGAAGGGAAGCTAGTCTCCTGTGCCACGTTGGACGGTGCTGACGCTGCCACTAGGGTCATGGCTACTGGGGTGGCCATGAGGAGGGACTCCTGGCTCCAAGTCTCGGGGCTCTCTTATGAGGTCCAGCAGACTATCCAGGACCTCCCATTTGAGGGTGTGACTCTTTTTTTTTTTTTTTCTCTGAAAAGACAGACAAGAGGTTGCACAGCCTGAAAGCTTGAGCCACCCTCAAGTCTTTGGGCCTGCAATTTCAGTCTTCCAAATGTGAGTTTTCCCCCATATAGACCCTATTCGCCACGCGAGGCAACAGGAAGTGCCAGCAGTTCTGCTCATTCCAGAATCACAGCCCAGGCTCCAGCACAGACGCGTTCCTCCTCCATTGGGGATGTTCTCTCCTATACGCCTTTCTGCCCTTACCGCTTGTTCACAAGGTGTGACGAACTGGGAATGTTCTTAATGTTTTCTCTGAATACTGTGTTGGTGCATCAGTGTCCCCTAGGCAGTTCTTAAGTATCTAGGTGGTGGAATAAGGGTGTATGGTTGCCGCAGAGCAAAGGGCCAGTGCACCTAAATGCCTGGCCCTGTCTTCTAGCAACCGATGGCCTGGGCCCCCCTCTCTGCAAAGGTGCCAACTGAAGGTGTTGGAGACAGAGATCAGGTGACCTCCTGGCCCGGGAAAGAGACAAAGGAGGGGCTGGAGGGGTTTTCAGTTTGGGGCTGGCTGGGAACGAAGAGTGAGGGCAGACGTGCGAGTCTGCCTCACTGGGTCCCAAAATGGACCCGGCTGAAGGGTCCGGTTCGCGGTACCTACAAGCTCTGTGTTAGACCCTGTTCCTGTCATCGAATAAACCTCTGTGTCCCCGGCTGGCTGAGAGTCACGTCTGACTGCGCAGTGGGGGGGCAGGACCCTGTGGCTTCTGCAGGACCCTGTGGCTTCCCCAGGACCCCACCGGGCCGGGGTCGCTGGGGGAAGCGCACGGAGGGGCAGAGGAGGCTGAATGCTCCAAGGAGAGACCCAGGAGGTGAAGCCGTGGGAGCTGCTTGCCCTGCAGACAGGCTGCTCCGAGGGAGAGGAGGCTCCCCAGAGTCCTGCCTGGCTTGGTGGGGAGCAGCTCCAGAGCAGCGCCCGGGGACTCCGGGACACAAGGTGCTGCTCAAGATCCGCAGAGAATGAGCTCAGGTCCCCACTCAGGAACTCTGCAGAGTGGCGACGTGTCCTCCATACACACTTTTGCCACGCACTGTGCGATTACCCAGCAGGCCAGAGACGATGCGGCCTTTGGACGAGCAGTGCTCCAATCAGTGAACAACTTTGACTCTACCACCTAAACTTGGGTTTGTGAGTCACCTGATTGGAATGGACCTGAACAAGCACTCGAAGAAACACGGTCACTCGCTTCCCGTAACTGTTGTTCTTTGAGATGCGTTGTTCATGTCCATTCCAATGCCCACCTCCTTCCTCTCTGTCAGAGTAGCCGGCAAGAAGGAACTGAGGAAGTGGCGGGTCGACAGGGCTCTATATTCAGCGGCATGAAGGCGCGAACCCAGGGGGCGCCCAGGCCAATCCAACGGATGCTGCTTGGGGAAAAATCTTCCAGCCACCGTGCACGTGCGCACACACACACTTGATTGGAATGGACGTGAACAACACATGGAAGAACAACAGTTACGAGAAGGTGAGGAACCATTTTTCCTTAAGTACCCTAGAATTAATTTCATCAGGCTCTGCTGACTTTAATTTATCTAATTATTCTTTAACCCGTTCTTTCCCTATTTTGGGTGGTGTTCCTTTCCCCTTGTTGTTCACATCACATATCTAGTCACAATTAACCTTTTTACTGAAGACAAACAGGCATTCATGACTTCAGTCTCCTGCTGTCATCCATTATTCACTCTCCTTCTCCACTAAGTAGAGGACTATGCTTTCCTTCCTCTTTCTCTTGCTCCTAATAGATTTAAAGAACCCCTTCTTATTGCCTTTGGGGGTCATGGCAGCAAAGGGGGGTGGCTCTAGGCTTGCTCTCCGGAAACCCTGCCTGACAGTGAGATATGAGGAAATGAGAAGGGTCCCCATTGTTTGAGATGTCTGCACTAGACTGGAGAAAGCCCTGACTGTCGTAAACAATCCTGCCATGGGTGACTGGGATCAATGAACCTACCCTAATAGGTCCAGTCCACGTGCAGTTCCTGTGATTTTCGGAAAGGACAATAATGTTCATAATGAACCGGACTTTGCAGTGCACAGCTGTAGAACGCTGGAGCCCTTGCTGGGAAGGAGAGCTAGGCTTGTTGTACTCAAAGTACCATACAGGATCTCTTCAGGGGGATTAAGGCAAAACGCCACATTTATTAGTAATACAGGTATTAATTAATACTCTATGATATGCATATGAGATATATCACAGTCATGCATACACACACAGGCACACACACACTCCGTCTTGCTGTTGTTACCAACTAGTTGCTCCCCTTAACTGCACTGGCCAGGTGAGTTAGATGGGGGAGGGGTGGAGCCGGGCTTCTGCCGATCCGGATCGATGCTCCGATGGTGACAAGACGAGACCCGGGGTCCTCCTGCAAGACACCTCACATTTATAGCAGCTTCTCTCTTATGCAAATCTAGACCAGATTCAAAATCTGGGTCTGTGTCCGTTGGTCTTTGTGCTGCTTTTCTCTGGGTGTTGTCCCAGTGCTGCTCACAGAGGGTGTTTTCTAAAGCAGGTGCTGGCTTCTAATCCCTGAGGCCGTCAGTATGTCTGCGCTTCTTTGTGGGGCCCACTTGACAAGTTGTATTGTCCTTTGCTCTGGCTCCCATTCCCTCTGCAACTCTTGTCCCTGTCTGGAGGTGGGCGTCTTCCAAGCCTCACTCATTCACACCTCATTCAGTCAATAGGGCAATTGATTACAGAGTGGGGGGAAGATCTTATTCTACTTCTAGCAAAAAGGCACATGTTTCTTTTACTGTAACTATACTATCCTTAGGGGCTATAACATTTGATACAAAGTTTTTTTTTTTACCAATTTTCTATATAGGGATCTAATACAAAGTTGTATGAAAATAGAGAGGCACAATGCCAAGTCATATGAAATACAAAATAACATAATGCAAGATGCAATGTCATAAAGATACTTAATATAGAAAGATACTTATGTAAGCAGAGTCAGGATGAGCCCTACCCTGACATCTGGTGGTAAATTATGAGGAGTGGGCAAAGGAATTTCAGGAATGCACATTTGCATTGGTAAACCCACTCCACTTAGCATAACACACAGCAGCCTGGGATGGTTATTTTCACAGCTGTGGAATCCCCAATTTCTTTGTTATTGGGGCAGGAAGGAAAAAAAAGGGCTGTTACCTTAATTATGTGAATGAGGAACTATGAGACTGCTTTATGACAGAAATGACTCAACCTACATTAAATAGTACTTGCTAGACAAGGGACATGGGTTCCAAAACCCAGTGAAGGGAGAGAGGTTGGGGACTGGTGTGTGTACCTGATGGTATGGGCCCCTTTTGAGGGTCTGGAACACCAATTGCACTTCCTCCTCTCTCCACTGTTAAAGAGCAGAGCTAATTTTGAATCCTTTAGGAGTCCATCTAGAGGTTGCTGACCTGAATTCACGTTGGGCCATGTGGCACTGGGGCTCTCCTACTACAAGTGGAAATCACTAAGAGCTGAAATCACTAAAAGAGCTAAGCTTACTGAGCTGAGATCACTGAGTGCTGTGTTAAGTAGTGGGAGAGCCTGAAGATCTATCACCAAGCAGCTGGCAGAGCGGAGCAGTCTGCAGCACGTTGGAGCAGCCCATGGAACAGTGAGCAGTGTGGAGCGGTTTGCGGGGACGGCTGACGTGGTTCACGGGTCGGCTGAAGGAGCGGCACAGCTGGTGGAGATATACACACCTGCCCCTGGAAATTTCCACTGCTTGCATCCGAAGAAGTGGGTATTCACCCACGAAAGCTCATGCTGCAAAACATCTGTTAGTCTATAAGGTGCCACAGGATTCTTTGCTGCTTCTACAGAACCAGACTAACACGGCTCCCCCTCTGATACTTGACAGCTGGTGGAGTGGAGCCAGTCGTGGTGAAGGCTGCAGCAGAACTCCACGGAGAAGCGGGGCAGTCGGCCCTGGCCCACGTAAGGTGTCCCTTAGCACCCTGTGTGTGTGACCCCCCCCCCCATTTCCACCCAGGCTGGGGGGGTAAAACTCTGCAGATAAACTTTTGAACTCTGGGGTGGCACTGACCAGAGACTGAGACTTTTGGGTTGTTGGACTTTGGGGTGATTGGACTTAAGACCCTAAGGACAGTGCCAAATGTACTTGGAGGTGGGTTTTGCTTATGGTTTGTGTATAGTCCTGTTTGTGGTGTCTCTCCAACGTGATGCCGCATTGTTTCCCTCCTTTATTAAAAGGATTTTGCTACACACAGACTTCGTGCTTGCAGTGGGAAGTAGTGCCTCCGCGAGGCGCCCGGGGGGGGGGTGGTAGGTAAGTGTCCCAGGTCACTGGGTGGGGGCTTGAGCCGGTTTTGCATTGTGTTATTGAAACGGAACCCCTGGATACTGAACCCGGCCCTTGTTGCTGCAACTCAGAGGGGCAGAAGGGTTACACTTAATACAAAATAACACAATGCAATGTCATAAAGATTTATAGAGATAGTTAATACAGAGATTTCTCTACAGGCTGACAAGCAATTTCTGGACTCTGCAGAGAGGCGTGGATGCCAGAAAGACGCCTCAGAAGGGGCTGCTGTCTCTGCTGGCTGGTGACCATTGTTCCCTCTTATGTTTTTAAGTCCATGTGCAGAATGAATTTTGTTATGTGCACCAATATGAAGGTGATATGTGGCAGGGGTGGGGCTGAGGGGTTCAGAGTGTGGGAGGGGGCTCAGGGCTGCAGCGAGGGTTGGGATGCAGGCTCTGGCTGGGGGTGCAGGCTCTGGGGTGGGGCCAGAGATGAGGGGTTTGGGGTGCAGGAGAGGGCTTAGAGCTGGGGCAGAGGATTGGGGTGGGTGGGTGAGGGATCCAGATGGGGGTGCGGGCTCTGGGGTGGGGCTGGGGATGAGGGATTTGGGGTGCAGGCTGCCCCAGGGAGAGAGGACTCCCCCAGCCCTCTCTCGCCGCAGCAACTCAGGACCGGGTGGCGAGGAAAAGGTATTTCTCCCCACCTGTGGCAGCTCCGGCGGGCTGGGTGAGAGGCGCCTCTCCATGGCCGCAGCAGCTCTGGCAGGGCCGGGCCGGGGGAAGGGCGTCTCTCCCCACCTGTGCAGCCCTTGATAGCCTGCTGTGCAGCCCCGTAGCTTACAGGGATCGTAGCTGGTCACCCATGCAGCGTTATTGTACAGTCACAAAGGAATTGCCACAGGAGCATCACTCGGATCCCTGGGCACCTACTTGCCCAGAGACCCCAAAGTATTCAACAGGAAACGACTCTGGGAATGACCTGAAGTCCAGTTTCCACACCTCAGAGCTGAGCTCGCTAAAACTCAGAGCTGTGAGATGACACAGTTTCTCTGGGCAAAGGTTTCTGCTCCACTTTGGATGGGGCAGGGGGATAAATACTAAGGCTGGACACAGGGCTGGACTCTCTGCTGGAGGAAAAGTCACTGGGGCAGCCTGGGCGTGAGCAATTGTCTGGCCTCTGCAGAGCCCAGCATGAAGCAATACTGCACTAGTCTTGCCCCAGATGGTCGGTCAGCACGAGGTTAGTTTGTCTTGTTTCTGGTGGGGAGCAGCCTGCTCCAGCGCACAAGACATGGAGCTTGGGTAGAGTGCTGAGACCTCGCTGGATAGCTGTGTTTTCCTTCGCCCACCCCGGCTAGCTCCTACCAAACCAGGCATGGGACAGTCACTTGCTTCAGTTGCTAAACTGTCCGGACACAGCTGCTCCATTCCACCTCCCTGGCATTGTGAGGCTCTCTGTTTACACACAGGATGCTCCAGGCTTTTGAAACATCACAGAGATTTGGCTCTGCCTGGGGTCTCGGGCATGTCATACACCCTGGGATATGGCCTTAGAGCAAAGGCAGTAAGAGCAAACAGAGCTGCAGCAGCAGGATAACCGGGTCCTGCAGCCTTCTTGCAGAAGTGATGACTGTTTCTTTTTTCTGGGGAGACTCTGGACCCTCTGCCCTGCAAGAGGGGATTTGGGGAGGAGGTATGTGGTATTTATCTTCAAGGAATACAGAAGTAAAGTAGCATCTTATCAAATGGATCACTGGATGATTGCCTGTTCTGTTCATTCCCTCTGAAGCACCTGGCACTGGCCACTGTCGGAAGACAGGACACTGCGCTAGATGGACCTTTGGTCTGCCCCAGAATGGGCATTTTTATGCACTTAAATGTTGACCCTAGATATCACCCATCTCTGTAGCAGCCCCGTTTAGTGCAGGACAAACTCATGCAGTCTGGTAACTTACATCCTACCCACCTTTTCACTTGTGACTTGATCATGGTATTTTTGTTCCCCAGGGAGAAGTCTTGTCATAGCAGTGGGCTCTGACCCTTGCAGACAAAGACAAAATGGGACTCAAATGCTGGAACTTGAACAGTAACTCGCACCCAAGAGTTGTAAAAGAGTTGTCTGAGGAGCCCAAAGGACCATCAATGTCGATTTTTTTTTTCAGTCAGTCTTGGAACACGGGGAAAGTTTCAGAAGGCTGGAAAAAAGCTAATGTTGTGCCAATATTTAAAAAGAGCACATGGGATGACCTGGCTAATTATAGGCCTGTCATTCTGACACTGATCCCAGGCAAGATAATATAGCAGTTGATACAGAAATTGATTAATAAAGAATGATCAGACGGTAACATAATTATTGCCTGTGAACCTGGTGTATGGAAAATAGATCCTATCAAACTAACAATTAATTTTTTTATGAGATTACAAGTTCATTTGATAAATGTCATAGCGTTAATGCAATAGACTCCTCTAAGGCGTTTAACTTAGTTACCACATGACATTTAGATTAAATAACAAGAATGATATAAAATTAACATGGCACACAGCAAGTGGATTAAAAGCTGGCTAAATGCTAGGTCTTAAAATGTAATTGTAAACGGGTATAATCATTGAGTGGGCGGGTTTCTAGTGGGGTGCTGCAGGATCGGTTCTAGGCCCTATGCTAGTTAACAATTTTTCAATTACCTGGTAAAAAACATAAAATCTCAACTGACAAAGTTTGCAGATGACCCACAAATTGAGGGAGTGGCAAATGATGACGAGGAGCAATCACTGATACAGAGCGATCTGGATTGTTTTAACATGGCTAAATGTAAATGCACACACGTAGGCCCAAAGAGTGTAGGCCGTAATTACAGGACAGGCAGGGCAGCGAGTCGCATGGGCCCGTGGTGCCCAGGCTCCAGCAAAGTCAGGGCCCAGGGCTTGGCTCCACCAATGTCTGGGGCTGGGTCTCTTCCCGGCCCTGCTTGCCACCCCAGTGCGCCTCCCCGAGCGTCCCTGCCTGCCCTGGGCAGCGGGCGGCTGCTCCCTGCAGCTCTGCACTGCACTCTCTCACAAGCCACTGCCGTCTACAAGGGATTGGCGCCAGGGGCAGGCTGAGGCAGCTACTGCACGTGATCTGCAGAGGGAGGAGGTGCATGGGAGCCCTTCTCCCGCCCCGGCAGGCAACTCCGAGTTGACTCCGGGGGGGAGGGAAGGGCTTCTCATGGCTGGCCCGTGTCTGGTACAGCGGTCCCCCTACTCCACTTTGTTTTTGGGCTCCTCCTGTGGCCGCCCCTCCCTGGCTGTTCAGTTTTTTACCAGGGCCTCGGCCCTTCGCAAAGGGAGGGCCTTAAGTTGTTTAACAAGAGCCATTGCCCTTCTCAAAGCGATGGCCACTTGTGCTGCGTGCTAAGTGGGACCACTGCCCTGTTCAAAGGGTTGGTCCTGTTATCACCTTGTTAAACCTGGGCTTGGTGTAGGGTAGGCAATGTCCAGAGCTGCAAGACCTAAAGGCCAAATAGCTGAGCATATGAGTCATACCTGGGGGCTCAGAACTTGCCCAGACATGTTCTATGCCTACCTGCAGTCTTTTCCCTGCCTTCTCTCCTCCCTGTGAGAAGGGGAACCAATCAGAGTTACTGGTGGGAAGCTGCCTGAGTTTGCCTTTATAACCAGACATTTTCTGATCAAACCTCAGAAAGGTTCCTGCATTGCTGCCTGGTCTGATCAGCCAGGGGTTCTGGGGGTCCTTTCTCCGCTCTCGTTTTATTTTTGAGCGTACCCCCCATGAAGAACAAATTGCTGCCTGAGAGATCTCCTGATTATCAAGACCGTACTGAGCCTTCTGATGTTCTTGCTGCTTCTGCCTTTGCTACTGCCTTGGGGGCTGGTAAGAATCCCTCTGTGAAACTTTCTATACTTTTATTTTATTATTTTAGCTGCTGGCTCTGTCTCCCCAGCACACAGACTCAAGCTAAACCTTGGTCTGTGTCTAAAACCTCTCTTAAAATCTGTGGGACTTTGCCGCTAAAAATAAGTCTGTGCCGCTGCTAAGCTCTGCTCCTGTGGGCTTTGCCTCGGGCTCACTGCTTTCAGCTGTATCCACTGCGGTAGCCACCATCCCTTGGCTTCCTTGGGGGCTGCCTTGGGAGCTGTATCCTGGGCACATACCACTCTGCCCTCTGTAACTTCCCCATAGCATAAGGTGCGCCATAGGTTTTGGTTTTTTTAGTTTAATAAGTCATAGTTTTGTTAAGATTGTAAAGCTTGTAAGTCTCACCTGCCTTGCTATAGTTCGTTGTTTTGTTGCTCCCTATAGTTGCTTGTTATAGTTTTGCTTAGAATTGTGATATTTGTTGTTTTGCCTAGTCGTTGGTTAAGATAGATTTAAAAAGCCATTGCCTGGTTGTATTCTGTACCTGTTTTGTTACTTTGTAGAAGCTGCTTGTCATTTTATATAAGTTTGATTAAGTTAGAGGATAGATAAGGTTTTTGCTGCTTGAATTCGTCTTCCCGCTGTCTCCATCTCTCCCTGAACTTTCCCGTGTCTGTTTTTCCCCCGCTCCAATCTCCCCCTCTGTGTACTTCTCCGTGTCCCCCTGTTGTAACCCCCTTGCTGCTTTTCCCCCCGCGTCTGCATCACCCTCCGAACTTCCCAAACCCCTTGCTGCTTCCCCCCCCCCCCCAACACTGCTCCGTTGTCCTTACCCCGCAGGGCTTCAGAGTCTCTCGCTGCTTGCAGCTGCACCTCTCATCACTTGCCACTATCATTCACCCCCCTTCCTGTTTCTTGACCCAGCCTTTGGGTACACTCTTGCTATCACAGCCTCACAAATTAAGTCAGTAATTTGCTACATTGCATAATTTCACTTATCACCCATATTGTATTATTGCACTGTGATTCACATTTTACTTGTAATTATAACACCCCATTGGTTGCCTCCACCTTTCTGATATACTTTGTATTTGCATTGATACTATTGTGTTACATTGTGTATAAGGCCACTAACCACTTAATACATTCTATCTAAGATTGTTGACCATTCTATATAGAAGCTACCAGTTTGTCTTGCATCTCCTTTTTGGTATGTTTTACATTCCACACTGTGTCTAGAGTTGTTCCTATATAAAGTTGAGTTGCTTATTAACTGTACTGTATCCCATTGTGCCAAACCCCACTTACTGTACCCCACTGTTAGAACTCCCTACACTGTTCAATAAGAACCCCTCCCCACCATCGTCTATTGTAAACGCCCTATACACCCCATCCCATCGTATTTCATTGTTAAATTCCCACCACTTCCTTTTTCCTTTTAATAAAGAAATTAATTGGCACCCCACCTGTGTGGTAATTGCTCCCCAAGATCCCATATACCTGCAGGCAGGGACAGACCTCCTGAGCAGTAGCCGGGGGGTGGGGGGGGGGGGTGACGGGGCTGGGGTGAGTGTTGTGCCGGGTAGGATCCCTCCTTCCATTCCCCCAGAGCTCGCTGCTGCTGGTGGAGAGAGGGCTGGGGGGAGTCCTCCTCTCTGGCCCCCCTGCCCCAGCCCCAGGGCAGCCTGCCTGCTGCACCCCAAACTCCTCATCCCTGGCCCAGCCCCATGCCCCACACTCCCTTCCACACCCCAACCCTCTGTCCCACTCCAGAGCCCGCACCCAGTACCCAAACTTCCTCCCAGAGCCTGCACCCCAAACCCTCTCCTGCACCCAAAGTCCCTCCCAGAGCCAGCACTCACTCCTGCACCCGTGCCCCAGCCCAGAGCTTGCACCCACCCCCAAAATCCCTCCCAGAGCCTGCACCCAAACTTCCTCCCAGAGCCTTAGGCAGGTGAATAGAGAGGCAGGACTTGGACTCATTCTGGGCACCACCAAAAATTATACAAACCTGCCGCTCCTGAGGACAGGGGACTATATTCTGGGCAGCTTGAGACTGAAAAAGATTGGAGGTTTGTGGTGGATTGGCCACAGCATTGCCCTGGGAGCAAACGAGCTAATGCAATTCTGGGCTGCATAAAACAGAGCAATCCTGAGCAGAAGTGGAGGGGTTATTTTACCTCTGGGTTTAGTACTGGTGCAACCACTGCTGGAATCCTGTGTCAAGGTTTAGTGCTCACAATTCAAGACAGATGTTGATAAATTGGAGAGAATTCAGAGAAGAGCCAAGAGAATGATTAAAGGGTTAGAAAACCTGTCTTATAATGATAGATTTAAGGAGGAGCTCAATCTATGTAGCTGAACAAAGAGACGGTTGATCAGGAATATCTAGATGAGGAAGAAATATTTGATAATGGGCTTTTCAATTGGGAGAAAGGTCTAATGTGATCCAAGGGCTGGAAGGTGAAGCTAGACAAATTCAGACCAGAAGTAGGGTGAAAATGTTTAGCAGGGAGGATAATTAACCATGGGGCCAATTTACCAAGGGTTGTGGTGCAGTAACTCCTCACTTAACGTTGTAGTTCTGGTCCTGAAAATGCTACTTTAAGTGAAATGATGTTATTAATCCAATTTCCTCATAAGAATTAATGTAAATGGGGGGGTTAGGTTCTTGGGAAGTTGTTTTTGCCAGACAAAAGACTGTATTTTATATACAAGTTTTGAACAATTGGATACTGTACACAGCAGTGAGAATTCTGAAGCTTGATTGAGGTGGTGAAGTCAGAGGGTGGGATATTTCCTAGGGAATGTCTTACTGCTCAATGAACTCGCACTTGGCTGAGCCCTCAAGGGTTAACACGTTGTTAATGTCGCCTCAGACTCTACAAGGCAGCACGAATGGAGGGGGGGAGACAGCGTGGCAGAGAGAGACAGAGATGTCCGTGTGTGTGACATGCATTGCTCCTTTAAGTACGCTGACCCCACTCTAAGTACTTTGCCTTTTTAAGGAGATCAGCAAGTTGAGGCAGCAGCTGCTGCCAGCAAGCTCCCTTGGTCCTGAGCCCTGCGGTGTCCCTCCACTGCTCTGTGTAGATGGCTGATGGGTAAAGGAGTGGGGGGAGGGGGACACCCTGACATTAGCTCCCCTCTCCTCCCCCCCACCCCGCACAGCAAGCAGGAGTCTCCTGGGAACAGCTCCAAGGCAGAGGGCAGAAGCAGCACATGGCAGTGGGGGGAGGGACAGCTGAACTGCCCACACAGGGAATTTAGGGGAGCTGATGGGGGGGCTGCTGGTCCACCCTGGTTCCAAGCCCCCACCAGCTAGCTCCAACAGGCTGCTCCTTCTGCAAGCAGTGGACAAAGCAGGTGGTTGCCAAACAATGTTATAAGGGAGCATTGCGCAATTTTAAACGAGCACGTTCCCTAATTGATCAGCAATGTAACAATGTTAGCTGGGAGGACGTTAAGTGAGGAGCAAAGAGCCCTGTGGCACTTGATAGACTAACATATTACTCATAGACTTTAAGGTCAGAAGGGACCATTATGATCATCTAGTCTGACCTCCTGCACAATGCAGGCCACAGAATCTTACCCATCCACTTCAATAACAAACCCCTAACCTATGTCTGAGTATTGAAGTCCTCAAATTGTGGTTTGAAGACCTCAAGGTGCAGAGAATCCTCCAGCAAGTGACCCGTGCCCCATGCTGCAGAGGAAGGCGAAAAACCTCCAGGGCCTCTGCCAATCTGCCCTGGAGGAAAATTCCTTCCCGACCCCAAATATGGTGATCAGCTAAACCCTGAGCATGTGGGAAAGACTCACCAGCCAGCACCCAGGAAATAATTCTCTGTAGTAACTCAGATCCCACCACATCTAACATCCCATCACAGACCACTGGGCATACTTACCTGCTGATAACCAATGATCAATTGTCAAATTAATTGCCAAAATTAGGCTATCCCATCAGACCATCCCCTCCAGAAACTTATCAAGCTTAGTCTTAAAGCCAGATATGTCTTTTGCCCCCACTACTCCCCTTGGAAGGCTGTTCCAGAACTTCACTCCTCTAATGGTTAGAAACCTTCATCTAATTTCAAGTCTAAACTTCCTAGTGTCCAGTTTATATGTATTGGAGCATGAGCTTTCGTGGGTGAAAAGCCACTTCATCGGATCTGAAGTGGGTATTTACTCACGAAAGCTCATGCTCCAATACGTCTGTTACTCTATCAGGTGTCACAGGGCTCTTTGCTACTTTTACAGATCCAGACTAACACGGCTGCCTCTCTGATAAGTGAGGAGTTACTGTAGATTCTCCATCGCTGACAATGTTTCAATCAGGATTGGCTGTTTTTCTGACAGATCTACTCTAGGAATTATTGTGGGGCAGCTCTCTGGCTGGTGCTAGGCAGGAGGTCAGACTATGATCACAGTGGTCCCTTCTGGCCTTGGAATCTCTGAACCTACACAACGAGGAGTCCTTGTGGCACCGTAGAGACTAACCAATTTATTTAGGCATAAGCTTTCATGGGTTAGAACCCACTTCATCAGCTGCATGGAGTGGAAAATACAGTAGCAGGTATAAATACACAGCACATGAAAAGATGCTCCCATCTTTACTACACGATTAACAGTCCCTTCTGGTCTTGAAATGTCTGACTGGTGGGAAGATGCTGCAAACCATGGGGGCAGTCAGCGAGAGTGACAGATAATCTTGTTCCATCCTGGAGGGTTCAGTCTGTGTGTACCAGCCAGCTCCTGCCAGAACAGAAATGCAGCCACCTCTGGGGTGGAACGTAGCAGCTGTATAACTGTGCCCAGCAGTGCTGCATGGCCATGCTGGAGAGGGAATGAAAAACAAAGCTAGTATTGAATGGAGGCTGTGAGGGAGATTCAGAAAGACTGGCCAGACCGGACTCTGACTGGCTCCTTGCTCTTGTGCCAAATACCGCAGGCTAGTTGGTGAGCGTAGGCATTCAGGCCCTCACTTCCCCCAGCAGGGGCGCAGCCCCACCTGAGCCAGCAGCGCCCCTATGGGCAGGGGGAGAGGTGAGGTGGGGAAGGGCCACAGGGGGTGCAAGGGGAGGAGATGACGGGTGTCCTGGGCGGTCAATGAGGGGGAGCAGGTGGGGGATGGGACACAGAGGACCATTGAAGGGGAGGGTCAGGGCTGAAACTTGAGGGGGGAAGGGGTGCTGGGAGGAGGACCAAGCTGAAGGTGAGGGGGTGTTGCTGGGTGTCCGGGGGTAGGGGTCAATGGGTGGGTGGGAGTGAGGGGAGCTAGGTGTGGGGTGGGTGGCAGTGAGGGGGCTCTCAGGGGAGGACTGGGAACGTGGGGTGGGCGAGAGTGAGGGGAGGGGAGCTCTGAGGGGAAGGGGCCCTGGGCTATCTGAGGGGAGAGGGTGGGAGTGGGGACGGGTCCCCGGGGGAGGGGCTCTGGGCTGTTTGAGGTGGGTGGGAGTGGGGAGGGGCTCTGAGGAGGGACCCTGGGGTTCTGTGGTGGGGAGGGCCAGTGGGTGGGAGTGGTTTCTGGGGAGGGGCCCTGGGGCTGTCCGAGCTGGGGCGGGGTCTCGGGGGCGGGGCTCTGGGCTGTCTGAGCTGGGGCGGGGTCGCTGGGGGCGGGGCTCTGGGCTGTCTGAGCTGGGGGCGGGGTCACGGGGGCGGGGCTCTGGGCTGTCTGAGGGAGGAAGGGTTGGGTCGGCGGTGGGGGGGGAGTGGCCCCTCCCAAGCGGAGACAGCCGCCGCTCGGCCCCGATTGGTCCACGTGAGCGAGGCCGGGGGGGCGGGGCCGAGACGTGGCACTGCGAGCGCGGGGCCCGGGGGGCGCGTCCCCGCGCCGGAGGCCAATCCGCGGGGCCGTGGCGCGCGCCCCATCCCCTGCCTGCCTGCCGCGGGGGCGCGCCCTGGCTGTGCGCTGACTCGGCGGGCGGTGACGGGCGGCCCCATGGCCTCGGTGGGCCCGGCCGGCGCGGGGCGCTGGGAGCTGGTGCGCAGGGGCCGGGGCCGGCGGCCCGCGGGGGGCGCTGCCGGGCGCAGGGCGCTGCAGGAGGCCAACAGCGGCCGCCTGCTGCCTCGGCCTGTGAGTGGGGCGGGGCTGGGCCCCGTGGGGTGCGGGAGCGGGGCTGGGCCCCGTGGGGTGCGGGGCGGGGCTGGGCCCCGTGGGGTGCGGGGAGCGGGGCTGGGCCCCGTGGGGGGTGCGGAGCGGGGGCCTGGCCCCGTGGGGTGCGGGGGCGGGGCTGGCCCCGTGGGGTGCGGGCCGGGCGGGAGCGGGGCTGGGCCCCGTGGGGGTGCGGGGAGCGGGGCTGGCCCCGTGGGGGTGCAGGCCGGGCGGGGAGCGGGGCTGGGCCCCGTGGGGTGCGGGAGCGGGGCTCGGCCCCGTGGGGGTGCAGGGAGCGGGGCCTGGCCCCGTGGGGTGCCGGGCGGGGAGCGGGGCTCGGCCCCGTGGGGGTGCAGGCCGGGCGGGGAGCGGGGCTGGGCCCCGTGGGGTGCGGGAGCAGGGCTGGGCCCCCGTGGGGGTGCGGGGCGGGGCTGGCCCCCGTGGGGTGCGGGCCGGGGTTGCAGGCTGGGCCCCGTGGGGTGCGGGGAGCGGGGCCTCGGCCCCCGTGGGGTGCGGGGAGCGGGGCTGGGCCCCGTGGGGTGTGCGGGGAGCGGGGCTCGGCCCCGTGGGTGCCGGGCGGGGGAGCAGGGCTGGGCCCGTGGGGTGCGGCAGGCGGGCCCCAGCCTGCACTGGGGGGCTCAGCACCAGGCCCTGTAAGTGGGAGCAGAGGCCGGCCCTGGGGCTCAGAGCTGATGCCACCTGCGAGCCGGGCTCGGCCCCACTGTACAGGAATTGGGGAGCCGGCCGTGGGCGCAGGAGGGCGAACGCTCTGGGTAACTGTTCCCATAGGACTTGTGGGAGGATTTGTTCTGTCGTGGGTCTGTTCTGCTCCCTCCAGCACCAGGGTGCACAGCTCTCTGCAGGGCCTGGGTGTCCATGAGACTGGCCTGTGGGTACCGCAGTGATGGGCATGCCAGGGCCGAGTCCTGCCCCAGCCCCCCTGTGGTGGGTGGGTGGGAGGGAGGGAGAGATGCTTCCTTACATTAAATGGTCACTTGCCATGCAGCCCACCCTGCTGCCCAGGGCTCAGCCTGGAGGGAAGGAGACTGACCTCAGTGCCAAGCCTCTGCACAAGGGAGATAGTGGTTTGTTAAGCAGCTGTAGTCCCTGACTTGTAAAAGTTTTATTCACTTAATACTGGATTTGCTTTTTTATGGGGTCTGTTTTAGCTGATGTGCTTCATCCCAGTACATCTGCTTCTACTTGAGCGGCCTCTACTGTCTCAGCCAAACTGATCACTTCCCTGTTTTTCTTATTTGTAGCACCTATCACTACATCAGACACCATCTTTGAGCTGGGGTTTGAGAAAACCGTGAAGAAGCAGAACAAAGAGCAAGTGCCTCCAGCCCCTGCCCCTGCCCCTGAGCAGCATCACAAAAAACAGAACATGGGGAAAAATGCTAAAAAGTCAACTGCAGTCGATGCAGGACTCAAGCAAGGCAAATTCCGAACGCTGGAGGATGCACTGAAAGCTGTGAGTTTTGTACCTCCTATTACTGAAGCAGAAGGGCGTGAAGAGCAGTGTATCAGCAGTCAGGAGTTTGTAGATGGGCCTGCTCATCTCAACTCATCCTGGTGATGTCACAAGAAGCCAGGCCCAGAGCTGCCGCAGAGCATAGGGTGCCCGTAGTCTCCAACCCCAATGTTAATGTTTCAGAAGGTGAAGAGCGGCACTTCGTTTGTGTAAAATCGAGCTGTCAGAGATGTGTGCATTAGTGTAATTAAGCATCAGCTATTTGCACAGTGCTGTCTGAGACACAAGTTTAGTCCTTTGCTTGAGGTTCTTAGCTTCCAAAATTCAAACACTGATGAGGAAAGATGCACTGGAAGATCCGTAGAAAAGTGTTCTCTTCATTTCCCCCCCTTTCCATCTTTCTTTTACTACCCACTGTTAGGGTTAGGGTGGGGAAGTCATTTGACTAATGCGTGCTACAGTGGCAGGTTGCATGGAAGAAGTGAGCCCTCAGGCAGGTTTTGAGGGGTATGTGTTGGGTATGGGGGCAAGATGGTGCACTGGGACTGAGATTTTGTTCCGTTTATAGGAGAAAATAGGGTGGTGACGCTGACAGTTCTCGGCAAGCAGTTCACCATCCTGGAACACTGCATGCTGGGACCTGTTATCTCCAGGGTTTGCACCTCCATATTAAAGACCAGGGTGGGCACATGCTGTGTTGTAGAAATCTGTGAAGCTCATCTTAAGAAAAGCAAGGTGGTGAAATGTGGGAGTGAGGTGAAAAGGGATCAGGAAGAATGCAGGGGGCTAAAAGAATCATGTAAGGGAAAATGAAGAGTGGAGAAACATGTTTCTAAAGAGAAGTTCTGTGATCTCACAGGAGTAAGAAAAGTCAGATGATGTAAAGGGAAAACAGCTTTCGGAAGAGCTAGCTAGTAATTTCAACTGGATGGGAGCAGCAGAATGTAAAAACCGAGTACACTAGAATGTGAAGTTTTCTGACCTCCCACCTCCTGTGCTGTTCTCTCTCTGTTGCTCCTCCATCTTGGGGACTCGGATAGTGACTGTGATGGTTTCAGAGCTATAGGAGATTGGGCATCACAATCTGCTCCACTAGTCTGGATGAGCAAACTACGCATGTGCCTTGAGGAGCAGCATTCCCTTCTGCACCAGTTCTGGAAAGTGCCCATCTTACCTCTTCCTAGAATTCAGATTTCAGAGGCTGCTGCCTTTGACGTGCCCTAGTCCTCTGAGCCAAACTGTTGTTTTGCGGTTCACTGTTGCACTGCCTGAATAAGCGTCTCTGCAAAGCAGTAGGGCCTCTTTGGAGTTTTAACAGACTATATGTATTGTCTGACTTTTAAACCAACCTTTGTACTTTGGGATAATTTAAGCACTATGCCCGGATGTACAGACACTCTTAACCTGTGTATTATATAATTTTAACATTAGCTTTAATAACAATGTTAAATCTTGATGAAGAAAATAGGATAGGGAGTGTACTGTCTCTGTCCCAGTATCATCATTCCAGTACTACCAGTGCAAATGAGATGAGATAGGGGCACTCCCGGCTACTGCCTTGGTGTGTCTAGTGCCATTCTTGGAGGGCACGTTGATTATTTGAAGTGAAACTTGTCTTCCTTTTTAAAAACCCAAACACCTTGTTGCTATGACAGGCCAAAGCCCAGGCTGGGACTTTCTTTTTGTTCTCTGTTTGCACAGCGCCTCGGCCAATGGGGGCCTGGCCCATGACTGGTGCTCCTGTAATCCCAGTAATGATGACTGATAATCCCAGTCCTGTTGTCTGCTGCGTGAGTGGAGCGAATGATCTTGTCACTTGGTTGGCAGAAACGTGATTGCAAGAATTAGTTCTGTTTTTCTCCTTTGCGACAGGCACTTGAAGTTGTGTTGCTCCTGCAGGGAGGAAAGTCCCTTCAGACCCCAGCAGGCTAGAAAGGAAGCACTGGCTTCTTTTCTGCCCACTTCTCGTGCTCTCTGGGAGGAACTCTATGAAGGCTTCACTGCTGGGAATGTTCTCTCACATCTTGTTTATCACACCTCTTGGTGAAATGGGCTGCAGTTCAGCTGGTGCGAGCTTGACATGTTCTAAGTAAACCTGCTACAGTGTTTGTCTGCCTAGGTGCTTATACAGTGCCCATTGGCGTGGTACCTGAGTGTAGACTGACTCTCTCAGAAAAGCCAAACAAACAAGGATTACATTGAAACTTGTCATGGCATAATGAAGACCTGGTACACCAGCTGTCTGCTGGGCTCCTGTATTCAGTTCTTTCTCTTTAATTTAGGTTCTTACTCCATGCTCATCATAGGGGTATCTGGTACATTTCTGTCGGAGAAGGACGTTACCATTTACATTTGATTTCTGGTTTAAGCCAAATTCACGTTGTACGTCAGTGTTAATTGTGTTTGTGTTTTACAAGAAGGATAGAAGTTAGGCGTTAAAAAGAGCAGTCCAAGCGGAATGAGTGTGGAAGGGGATAAAGAACCTGGCTTTTAGACTACAAGTTAGGATGCGTACATGGCTGGTCCCTGAGGGTGCAGTGGACTAGATGTTTAGTTCTTGCACAATGATCCAGTAATATTTCCAGGCAAACAGGCCCTCCTGGCTTTGGGCGTGTTTACAGATGTAGCAAGAGGTGGTCCCTGCCTTGAAGAGCTTCCAATCTAATTTTAAAACAAGATGTGCCAAATAGGCAGAGGGTGACAATGGTAAGAACGTATCTTGAAGTAGACTAGTTATTGGCCCACTGTGCTGGTTTTGGGTGGTTCAGACAAGCAAGGAATCTTGCTATCAAGTCATTTCCTAACTCCAGGTCTCTGTGCAGGGGCACACCCCAAAGTGCACTGATTCTGACACACACACAGCTGTGCATAGTGGTAAGTGTGTACAACTCAGCATGGTTGACTCTCAGATTGCTAGGGAAAATGCAGCTACATGCCATCTCATTATCTTCAGATTATGCCTTTGGTAACACCTGTTTTTCCCCTTGCCAGTTGGTGGGATGCACAAATTGAACCAATTGGCCTTGTAATTGAAACTTAGCAAATAGTTCTGTTGCTGCAAGAAATAGTCAGGTCCAGCTGTGACTCCCTTTCAGCTGTTGGCTTGCTAGTGCTAACAGGTGCAGAAGGTGGTGAAAACATATTTTAGTCACCAGCTCTGACTTGCACCTTCTTGCTCCCCATGAATATGAAAGTTCTGCGTAGTCTCTTTTCAGTTTAGAACAGTGTTTTATTTTATTTGCTTTACTGACTTCAGTGTTGCTATAAAAATCTGTTAGTTCTGGACACGTGCTCAGGTCCCTGCATATTTTTTATTCTTCTCTTTGCCCTCAGCACGGGGCTTCACTAGTTTTGATAGTTTCTATATAAAAAACCAAAACCAGATCTTGTGTGTCCATGCAACTGCTGCTGTTCATGTCATGACGCAAAGGATTGGCGAGTGCGGGGAGCAGTGATGGTTGCGGGTCTGGGAAGCCTGTATGGCCTGTATTGGAAATGCAGGGCTCTTTTTGCACCAGTACAGATGGAAATTCAGTTCAGCTGCCTCTTTACACGATCCTCCTGAACTAACTTATATTTCAGATCTCGCTTTTCCATACCGAGGGTAGTTAGGTTTCAGAGCCGTTCTCTGACTCTCCGATTGAGATTTTATACCATGTTCTTTGTGTGTCTTTTACAGCTTGATTTGACAGAACTTCAGAAGGAGCTGGATAAAAGTCAGAATGTGTTTCCTGAGAACCCATCTGTGTGGGTTAAAGACCTGGCTGGATATCTAAACTACAAGCTGCAGACCCCTCGGAGTGACCCCACGCTCAGCCAGCATATTCCTGGTCAGTGACTCTTTAAATAACAAACTGTCCAGTGTGAAATGCTCGAGTGGCATGAGAGCAGTAAAACCTCATCCTGATAGCCATGCTCTCATCTTGCATGTTGCTTTACAAACGCTGATGCCAGCCTGCTAACACAGACATCTTGGTCAGTTCTGATGCACCCTTGAGCTAGGCAAAAATGGGCCCATAACTCAACACCCACGGGTGCACTCAGAAAAGGGGTTGCAGTGGTGGAACCTGTGGTGTAAACAGGACCCAGGCATTTTTACCACTCTGCTCAGAGCAGGTCTGCATGACATGGTGCTTAAAATTAGCCAATCTGCTTAATAGCTAGTGGTCTAATCATCACCATAAGGAAACTTTCAAATTGTAACTCTAAGATACAGGTCTAATTTTAAACCCAAATTGATCCCTTCCTTACAAACCTGCTCCCATTTTTATCTTTGCATATTTACATCACAGAGGAAAAATCTTGAACCTGAGGTTGAGTTAATACACAATATGCTAAAGAAAACCAGCGCTCATTAGGGCTGTAGTTCTGTTGTAGTTCTGTCCCTCATAGGCACAGATCATTGTCCTGGCGGGTGAGAGCACAAGATGGGGTGTTAGTTGGTGTCTGCTACAGACCATCAAATCACAGCAGGGAACCAGATGTCAGCTTCCTTATGCACCTGTCTGTAATGTGTAGCAGAAAAAGGTGCATAATCACGGGGGACTTTAGTTTGAGTGACACATGTGGGAGGTCTCATGCTGCCAGTAGTAAAACATCCTTGGAATTTCTCAACAGCACAGATGACAATTTCCTAATCCAGAAAGTTGCAGCCAACCCGGGGAAAGAAATTTCTACATTAGACCTCATCCTAACGGATAGAGAGGAACTGATCACAGAACTAAAAATTAATGGTAGTTTAGGTACAAGTGATCACATTTATCATGCGCAACCAGCATAAAGTCCAGGCCAGTAATATACATCTTTGGTGCTTTAATAGGGCCAATTTCACAAAGCTGAAAACAGTTATGAGCCAGGTCAGCTGGGAGGAAGAGTTTAATCAGAAAAATTTAATCATTTAAGGACACTTTACTACATGCTTCCAAAGGCACAGTCGAGGAAGAAGGCCGTGCTGATAAAAAAAAAAAAAATTATCTGGTTTAGAAGGGAAGTGAAGGCAGCTATAAAATAAATATATATAAACAAATAGAAGAAAGGGTAAGTTGACAGTAATGAATATAAATCAGAAGTTAAAAATTGTAGAAAATTTTTGATCAGGGAAGCCAAGGGACACAAGGAGACATCTATGGCTGTAGAGTTCAGGACAATAAGGAGTTTTAAAAATATATTAGAAACAAAAAGAATCCTGACAGTGGTATTGGTCCACTACTAAATGGAAATGATGAAATTATCAATAATGCAGAAGAGACAAAACTGTTCAATAAATATTTCTATTCTGTATTTGGGGAAAAGACACATGATATGGTCTCATCATATGGTGATGATAGCACTCTTTCCACTCCACTGGTATCTCTGGAGGATGTTAAACAGAAGCTACTACAGTTAGACTTTTTTAAATCAGTGGGTCTTGATGACTTGCATCCAAGAGTTTTGAAAGAGCTGGCCATTAATGTTGATTTTTCAATAAGTCTTGGAGCACTGGGGAAGTTCCAGAAGATTGGAAAAAGGTTGCTGATGTGCCAGTTTTTAAAAAGGTAAATGGGATGACCCAGGTAACTACGGGCCTGTCAGGCTGACATTGATCCCTGGCAAGATAATGGAGCAGCTGATACAAGACTATTAATAGGGTAATATAATTAGTGCAAAGCAACATGGGTGTATGAAGATCAATCCTGTCAAACTAACTTAACATCTTTTTTTATGAGAAGTTTATTTGCTCAATGTAATAGTGTTGAGATAATATACTTAGACTTCTCTATAGGCATTGGATGGCAGCCCATAACATTTTGATTAAAAAACTAGAATGATATAAAATTAACACTGCACACATTAAATGGATTCAAAACTGGCTCACAGATAGGTCTCAAAATGTAATTGTAAATGAGGTGTGTTTCTAGTGGGGGATCCTGCTGGGATCAGTTCTAGACTGTACACTCTTTAACCTTTTTATCAATGACCTAGAAGAAAACATAAAATCATCACAGATAAAGTTTGCAGTTGACCCAAAAACTGAGGAGGTGGTAAATATTGAAGGGGACAGGTCCCTGATTCAGAGCTATCTGGGTCTCTGCTTGCACCCAGTTTACAAGAACAATGTGTGTTTTAATACGGCTAAATGTATACATTTAGTAACAAGAATGCAGGCCATTTTTACGTATTGCATATAATCAGCTGAACATGCTCTCCCAATGTGACACTGTGGCCAAAAGAGCTAATGTGATCCTGGGATGCATAAATGTAAATCTCCAGTAGGAGCAGAGAGGTTATTTGGCATTAGCGTGACTGCTGCTGGAGTACTGTGTCCAGTTCTGGTGCCCACAGTTCAAGAAGGATGTTGATAATTTGGAGAGGGGTCAGGGAAGAGCCATGAATATGATTAAAGGATTAGAAAACCTGCCGTATAATGATAGACTCAAGGGGCGCAATCTATTTAGCTTAGCAAAGAGAAGGTTAAGGGGTGACTTGATCACAGTCTGTAAATAGTTACGTGGGGAACAAATGGTTGATAATGGGCTCTTCAATCTAGCAGAGAAAGAGCCAATGGATAGAGGTTGAAGCTAGACAAATTCAGACTGGCACTACGGTAAATGTTTAACAGGGAGAGTAATTAACCAGTGGAACAACTTACCAAGGGCTGTGGTGGATTCTCCATCACTGACAATTTTTAAATTAAGATAATATCCGAGGAGAAGCCGCGTTAGTCTGGATCTGTAAAAGCAGCAGAGAGTCCTGTAGCACCTTATAGACTAACAGACATATTGGAGCATGAGCTTTCGGATGCATCCGACGAAGTGGGGATTCACCCATGAAAGCTCATGCTCCAATACGTCCCTTAGTCTATAAGGTGCCACAGGACTCTTTGCTGCTTTTAAATTAAGATAGGCTCTAGGAATTATTTTTTGAAGTTGTCAGGAGGTCAGACTAGATCAGTGGTCCCCAAACTGGGGTGTGTGCCCTGCTGGGGGGAGGGGAGGAGAGGAATGTTTAAGGGGGTGTAGGGGAACATTGGGGGGGTGGCGGCGCCCAGGCCAACCCCCATGGGGGAAGGGAGGGGCCCTTGCTCCCTCTCCCCCTTCCAGCCATTGGCCCCCACCCACCACCAGCTCCGCCCTCAGCCGTGGCGCTAGCCCTGGCTCCCAAGCAAGGCTCCCGGGGGGTGTGTGTGTGTGGAGCATGGACAGCGGTAAGGAGGGGCACGACGTAAAAGGTGTGGGGACCACTGGGCTAGATGGTCCCCGTGGTCCCTTCTGGCCTTGGAATCCGAGGGCTAAATGAGCAAAGTGCGGAACACGTTGACTTTGGCCTTATCTATGCTAGGCTTGCACAACATTTTTGATAGTGGCTACTGCTAGTTCAGCAGCCACCAGAGCAAACATGGAGACTGGCTTCCAAGCAGCCACTGGATTGTAATCTTTGGATTTGAAAGCTCACTCTGCATATGAGCCGTGTGCTGGCACCCATCTGTTTCAGGTACTTTGCGTGTGCACACGTTATACAGAGCGAGATGTTTTTCATTTAACAAGTAGCTTTTCCTCAGTCAGCAGGCTTTTGTGTACCTCGAGGGTGGAACAGAATCATAAACCTCATCTGTGACACTGCAGATAAAGCATGGGGCACTTGCTTCATTTTGTATCCTTCTGTAATTCGATGTGTGTATACGCCAGTTAAAAAGTCACTGTCTTCGCACATGGCAGAGGACTGACAAATTAGTGACTTTCCTTAATCCGACCTGCTCCACAAGAGCCTACATTTTCTCACCTGCGGTTCTAAAATTGGACAACAAAGTTCCTGTATGGCCATGGGTCTCAAGCTTTTTGTATTGGTAACCCCTTTCAGACAGCAAGCCTCTGATTGCGACTCCTCTGATAAATTAAAAACACCTTTTTATATTTAACACTATTTTAAATGCTGTTCAAAGTGAATTTACATTTTCTCACTGCTTTTAAATTAAGACTAAAACACATTTTTATTGAATGATTGTGATAAGCGTAAAAGTTAATTTGTTAAATTACTGTTTAATACTGGGGAGGGCACAAAGAAACTTTGTCGATGTCACTTTTCACAGCAGACTTCGTGCCCCATTACTACCTTAACTTCTGCGCTGCTGCTGACAGAGGCGCAGCTACAGAGCCGGGCAGCTCTGAAAGCAGAAGCAGTCCCGCCGCCAGCAGCAGAGCAGAAGTGAGGGCGGCAATGGGGCGCGAAGTCTGCTGTGGAAAGTGATACTTGTATGTTTGTTAATCACTTTTCACAGCCTCCCAGCTCTGAAAGCTGCACCACAGCCAGGAGAGCCTGCTGCCTTCAGAGGTAGGTGGCTGGAGAGCGGCGGCTGCTGGCTGGGTGCCCAGCTCTGAAGGCAGCGCTGCCAGCAGCAGCAGTAGTGCAGGACTGCAGAAGTAAGGGTGGCAATGCCATGCCATGGCACCCTTACTTCTGTGCAACGTTTGACATGTGTGCTGGGAAGGCTGGCTCCGGGGGCGGGCTAAGGCAGATTTGGAGTGGCTATTGCTCCTGCCAGGGCTCCCCCCCAGCACCACCCCACCTGTGTGGCTGACTGTTACATTATAAATTACCTTTTTTGCTGATCTCAACGTTCTGATTGGTCTGCAGTTTAAAGCAGCTCTTCAGCTGCTGAACAGTCAAGCCCTTGAATGTTGTCTCAGTCCCACCTTTTTAGTCTCAAAACAACAAACCTGCGCGCACAATACCACAATCCTCAGAGTCCAGCTTCCTGAAGGTGGTGATACCGCAAACGTATATTTTGTTTAGGAACAATGGTTGCTTCGTTCTATGTTTACGATACTTTTTGAAGTAAATGCACTACGTTGCGATGGAAAGGTGTGTGTAACTTTCGGAAACGCTAGATTGAAGTGATCCATTTGATAGCAGTTGCTCTCTGTTTTGTGCATATACTTGTGACCCCTACTTAATAATCTAGCGACTTCCACCTGTATTTTAAGAACCCCTGTGGTCCTTGCTAACCCACTTCTGGAGCACCGCCGATGCCTGGGAAACTGGGATTTAATCATAGGCCAGCATGACTTGCTCCATTGGTGGGTCACTGTCTACCTGCAGGCAAGAATCTGAATACAAAGGTCTCTGTTCATCCATCTTGAAAGGGACAATTGTAAAGAGAGATTATTTGCAGGAGTCTCTTCTGCTTTATGCATTGCCAAGCCACCGAGGTTCTGAATGCAGCACTTATTCCTGTAGATTAGAAGACAGAGGCAGAACTGCGATGTTTTTTCCCCCAAATCCCACGTGACTCCAGTGAAACAAGCAGTTAGAAAATAATCCTTTTTATTCCTACTCTGGCATAACTGAGAATAAGAGTTGCTTGTTGACCCTGCATTGCACATGATCTGGGATTGCCATGTTTCCTTGAAGCCACTTGCAAGCTTTGATAGAAGCATGCATTAATGTGGGCCCATGAAATTCCCTCACACTTGTGTGTTCTTCTGGCTCCAGATTACCCCTACAGCCTCGTGAGCAAGGAGCTGAGAAGCATCATCAAGTCCCTGCTAGTGAAAGCCTCCAGCGTGCTGGAGCTCTTCTTCGACCACTGTATTTATACCATGTTGCAAGAGCTGGACAAAAGTCCTGGTAAGAGCCGAGTGGACCAGAGCCTGGTCAGTTCAGTGGGTCTCTAGGCTACAGGCACTGCCTGTGCTCTGTTGTTCCAAGAGCTGCTCGTGCAGGAAGCTCGTTCACAGGCCCAGCCTAGTGTTGAGACATTCTGGGGCTGAGGAAGGTTTTGAAGCTACAGGAATCTCTCTCTGTGTATTTCTGTTTATCACTAGCAGCCATCTTAATAGCTTGTAGGCGCGTGTACGGTAAAGCGTGCAGACTGCTGGGGGGAACCTGTTCTGACTGATTTCCTGTTCTGGTAGTTGCAGCTCAGATTTGGGCTCTATTGGACTGTGGCAGGGAGGGAATTCCTGAGCTGAGAACGCCTCCCAGAAAATACCCTCCTCCCAGCCCCTTTTTTCCCTTGTATTTTTGGCATACACCAAAGCTTTCAAAAGCAAGCCTAGAGTGATCATTATATGATGCTTGCAGTGTGCATGCCATCATTGCTGGGGGGCTCCATGTCTTGTGGCTGCAAAGTTTGCTGCAGTACTAGTCTTCTCCCCCCCCCCCCCCCAACACCTGCAAACAGATCCAAGACCTGAGCTGCTGTTTAAATAAGAAAACCGAGAACATGTGACCAGCGTGTGAACTGATGCTGTCGATTTGTAAATCTCTGGGCTGCCTGAAACAATAGCTCTGAGAGGTGTGAATTGCCTCATTTGTCTCAACAAGTGTTAACTCTGAAACCTAAAGATAACAAAAATACTGACATTAACTATTTCACTGCTGATCATTTTAGCAGAGCCATTCCAGTCATGTGCTGATCCCACTTTTAATTCACAGGGAGCTGCCACAGGTTTTGTGCTGCAGAGTGGCTGCAGTGCGGCTGCAGTGCGCACAACTCGTGATCATAGTGAAGCAGTAAGGAATGAATGAGCTGCTTCTCATAACCATCACCGCCCACTGTCTTCCTGCTCCCCTCCCCCGTGTCCCTTTGTAATTTAAACAAGGGTGGGGTTAGCCCCAGGCTGCTCCACTGAGTTACCCCGGGGCAGAATCTGTCTGGGAGCCAGCAGCAGCCACCTCTGCATTTCTTGGAAGCCTGGGCTAGGCAGGAGGTTTTTCTGCCCGGAGAAGCTATTGGTGATGTTTTCTCAGAAACTTGGTGACTCTGTTGTGGAGTGAGTGGGTCAGGGGCTGCTGGGGATCACCACAGTGGGGGGGTGATTATCTCCTGCGGTGGGACTGTACTTCCAATCTAGCAGAGGCAGGTGTGTGCTCACAGCATGGCTGAGATCAGAGGGAGGGACCCAGAATGGGAATGGAAAGCAAGGAGAGTGGATCAGAAGGAAATGGACCCCAAAGCATCATGCTGGGCCCCACCTCTGTTATGAAAGGGTTAGTGCGCCAGAGAGAGAGAGCCGCTGGACAGGGGAGCGGGTTGTGCGAACCTAGCTGGGTGTGCTGCTTGGCGGCGGATGGGGGGTAACCCTTCCATTTTTGGACATGGGGGTGGGGGGAGGGAGATGTGTTTAAAAGCAACATAACCTCCAACTGCTGGGACTCCAGCCTAGTCTGAGCCTGGTGTCGTGTGTTTTGCAGGGGAGTCGCTGCATGGATACCGGATCTGCATACAGGCAGTGGTGTTGGACAAGCCTAAAATTGCAACAGTGAATCTGGGCAAGGTGAGCGGAATGTGTGTGTCCAGCTACTAGGCTGGCCTGCTTGTAAAACCAAACAGCGATTCCCCTCCTATGCAGTGGGTCCTGCCGGTCCTTAGGTAATAAAAGGTAATAATTGGAGATATACCAATCTCCTAGAACTGGAAGGGACCTTGAAAGGTCATTGAGTCCAGCCCCCTGCCTTCACTAGCAGGCCCAATTTTTGCCCCAGATCCCTAAGTGGCCCCCTCAAGGATTGAACTCACAACCCTGGGTTTAGCAGGCCAATGCTCAAACCACTGAGCTATCCCTCCCCTTCAGAAAGATCTCTTGCTTTGTGAGCCACAAGGGATCTGCTTAGCTTAGTGGAGGGAGCCACGTTCCTTCTGAGCACCCCCATGTGCTGACCAGCATGCATAGAACATACTGATGGATAATTCAGATAGAGCCGTGGGTCTCAGCCAGGGGTGCACACAGCTCTTCCAGGGGGTACATCAACTCAACTAGAGATTGCCTAGTTTTTTCAACAGGCTACAGAAAAAGCACTAGTGAAGTCAGTACAAACTAACATTTCTTACAGACACTGACTTGTTTATACTGCTCTAGATACACTATACACTAAAATGTAAGTACAGTATTTATATTCCAATCGATTTATTTTATAATTATATGGTAACAACAAGAAAGTAAGTAATTTGTCAGTACTAATGTGCTGTGACACATTTGTATTTTTGTCTGATTTCGTAAGCAAGTAGTTTCTATTTGAGGTGAAACTTGGGGGGACGAAAGACAAACCGGACTCCTGAAAGGGGTACAGTCGTCTGGAAAGGTTGAGAGCCACTGAGGTAGAGTGTATTCCTGACAGCCGCATTCCCAAAAGGGACGTGGTTGGAAAGTTTCCAGAGGGTAGAAATGGCCCACCATTCACAGGTGGATGTCAGTGCTCCCGCCCAGACACGTAGAGGCCCAGTAAATACAGGTGCCACTCCCTTGAAGAATCCCATTGCCGTCTAGTAACCTGGTTCCCTGTTAGAGGGCACCGACTCTTGTCTCTGGGCCGGAGAGAGCAGAGAAGGACGTTTACCTGTTAGCTTTGCTTATTGCTCTTAAGCAGTGATGAGATGCACTTTTGTAATATCACACTCACTCAGAGCAAACGAATGCCACTGACTTTGGCACGTGGGCCATGCGGTCACTACGGTTTGTGGCCTGGGCCGTGGCTCTGGCTCGTGCTATCCCATTGCGCTGACGACTCTGTTTTTCTGGCCCATTATAGTTTGAACCCTGTGTTCCTGTGACCCAGCCCAAACCACAGCTTCACTTTTATGTGACCTCTCATGGTTTGTTTTAATTAATCCCTGGCCAGAAGAAGAAAAGGCTGGGAGTGGATGGGGCCTCTCCTGTGAGAATTGGATGGCATGTCTGAGTGCTGGAAGGCCACACCCTGGAAAACCTGGAGTTAGCTGGATGCTATGAGCTTCCCTCCTTTGTCCCTCCATAAAACTGCTCTTTGGCCTGGCTCCGAAGGTTTCTGTGAGCCACTGTGGAACAGGCAGTTTCTTTAATGAATGTTAAAAAATCCAACCCCCAGGCCTCCACAGTGACTCGCTCGGTTTCACTTTGGGACACAGCTGCCTGTGCTGCGCAGCGGCCGGGGGAGCTCGCTAAGGCCCTGTATTGGCAACAAACAGGCTGGCAGGCGTTTGAGCTGGACTTTTTTTCTGACTAAGTGTGTTTAGAAAAGTGAGGGGCTAATGGCACTAACAGCAGAGTCAGGCATATTGCATCCTGGGGCTGTGCGAGCTTCTCTCTCATACGGCTCCTGGGCCGTGCACCTGCTTGCAAGAACTAGGATACTGGGGAAAAACAGGAGTCTCTTGCCGCTGCTCCTGGCAAGGTAGGATTGCTCTGCACCCATCCTTACTGGCTCTGTTCTCTGTCTCTGTCCCAGCAGACCCCCTTGAGAGATGTCTGTCCACACCTGACTCCTTCTTTGGTTTCCAGCTTAGGTCTTTTCTTCTCTGCTGCTCCATTGAGCCTTCCAGATTCTCCATTCACACGTATGGATTGGAGCGAGTCCTTGTGAAGAGTCTGCTTCCAGCTAGGCAATGCCTGCGCTACGGGCGTGACAGTGGCACAGCTGCCGCACTGTAGCCATACTGCAGCAGCCGCAGCACAGGTTATTCCATTGACGTATGTGTCTCCACGAGCAGCAGTAGCTCATTTGACGGAAGCATCCTTCTGTCGCCCTAGCTGCATCTATACCAAGGGTTAAGTCGCCTTAACTGCGTCAACCCTGGGGTTAGGTTGCCTTAGCTGTGTCACTCGGGAGTGGATTTTGCACACCCCTGAGTGATGTCGTTATGTTGAGGAAGTGTAGACCAGGCCTCAGTGGATAGCAGTGCCAAATGCACAGGGCTACCGCAGCTGGCATATGGATCATAAAAACATTACAGAAAATTCCCACATTCGTTGAATAGGCATCACCTAAGAAGCATCAGTTATTCCGCCTGTAATAAGATGAAGCCCTGAACCATAAACCCTTGGTATCAGATAACCATATCTTCAGAAAGTTAGGAATAATTCCAGCTGTTGCATTCCTGAAGGGTTAAAATAATTAATTTACTGGATTTATTCAAAGTAAAGTTTTTATCTTGTTTTCTTTTTTTTGTTTCTTGTTTTGTTCTGTTTTCAGTTGCTTTATCTTTTGGAGGTTTCTGTAAAAACTCTAACTTTTAAAACAGAGAGACAGAGCTGAAGTGGGGGGGTGGGGGAAGGGCAACCTAGGAAGGTAGCGAGACCTGAGCCAAGAGAGATTAACTCCATCAAGGTATTTGAAAGTACAGGCAGCAGCAGCGAGTTTAGCAAACTGAGGGTACGTCTATACTACCCGCCGGATCGGGGATTGATTTATCGCATCTTGTCTAGACGCGATAAATCGATCCCCAAATGGACGCCCGTACTCCACCTCGGCAGGAGGAGAGTAAGTGGAGTCGACGGGGAAGCTGTGGTGGTCGACTCACCGACTTACCTGGCCGTCCTCACGGCGAACTAAGATACTTTGACTTCAGCTACGCGAATAGCATAGCTGAAGTTGCGTATCTTAGTTCAAACCCCCGCGCTAGTGTAGCCCAGGCATGAGGAAGCATATAAAGGAAAAAACTTAACCAGTATGTAAAAATATTTGAGAAAGAAGATTATATTTTTAGGTATGAGTGTGGAGTGTGGTTCTGTGGGTCAAAGCCGTTGGGAACCGGCACAGTTGGGAACTGCGCCCCTGGTTTTTATTCCAGCTCTGAGAGGAGATTGGGGGTAGTTACCTGCTCTTGTAAAACCTGAATTTGTTCCCCCAGTGTCTGTTGCTTTTGTGTGCCTGCCAAATGGGCGCGGGGGTGTTCTGACAGGCACCAGTCTAGGTTCCAGTTTAGGTTTTACCAGAACCTGGCTTTTATCATAAGGTGGTGGTTGCACTGCAGTGGACCCCGTTTCATCTTTTAATTTTACTAGGGCCACCTTTTTCCACTTCTGTCCCCATTCTTCAGGCACTGGGTAGCACCGGAAGCCTGCTGTTAACCACCAATATTTATAACGGGACGGCACATGTATTTTTTTGTAGGTTTCTTGCAGCTGTTTCCAATGTTTTATTCCGTTCCTGTGCTGGTTGTCTGTGGACTGCTTGCCGCCCTGCAAGGAGAGTGAGAGCAGCCCAGGGCTTTGTAGCATCTTCTGATTCTTTTAACACTTTCTTTGTTTCTGTTACTTGTCCCACCAATTTTGTGGCATGTTGTCTTAACCATTTAACAGCCATGGTTATAGTTTGCAATATTCTACATTTCAAGGCTACGGTCTCTGCCCTAGCCTTACAAATTTAATTCCATGTTTCTTCCCCATTATATTTTTTAAACTCTGGGGATTTGCAGGGAAGGGTTAAGGGGGTTCCCTAGCTCATGGTTTTCTGTCATGTTAGATTGCGATTCCTACAGAGGAGAGCTCGCTTACTCACCAGATCAGCGGTCGGAGTCACCAGTGTTGTCAGATGCTACTGGTGTGGTGCTCTGCTCTGTTCAGTGTTGATAACAGTCGGCTGCGTGCGTGTTCCCTCTGTGTGCTGCCTCGGCTCTGCAGATCGCTGACACAGTAAACCCCGAGAGAACCCCCAAAGACCACAGACTCTGATAAGGTACCAAGGCACACGGCCAGGTTTATTGCCAAACTAAACAGTCTCTAGCTCCCCGGATCAGATGTCTACGGTTCTGCTAGTACCTAGTGCCCCCTGGCAATGGACCGGCTCAGTCAGTGGCGGGACTCTCCACTACCGCCGAGGCTGGCCAAAGACACCGCCCCAGGGGTGTGTTCTTATACACAGGTACAAACAAGTTACACATCACTCCTGACGTACTGAGGTACAACCCCTCTGCGTGTTGCGGTGCTGCCTCTCCCCTGGTACAGGTTGGTTTGAACAAACAAGTCTGTCCATCGTATTATCCTTTTGACTGTGTCTTTAGGATGGGTCGGCCTCTTCCTCATTATCACTGTGGAATGTCTTCGTGCCGGAATGTTCTGGTGCCATCCTGGCCCGTGTTTATCCTATTAGTACTTGAGACCCTTTAGATATGTGTATCTGTCCAATTAGCAGCCTTCTTCTTGCCAGCTTCTGTGAGCAGGGCCTGCCTCTGGCGCACAGCTTAACTTTGCTCTATGTTAGCGAAGTCTTGACCATTCCTTTAGTTCAGGCCTCATCCCACGCCTCTGATACCGAGGGTTTATGGGTCAGGGTCTCATCTTATTACCCTGCCTTTCTGGGGCCATAAGTATTGTTCAGCTGATGAAACTGAGAATCCGGAAATGAAGAACTAGGCTGCTTTCCAAGCCTCTGAGTCAGGGTTCATTAATGTGATTTGTTCAGCCTGCCTCCTGTCCTACACAGAGCTCACAGCTAGACTAAATCATCCGGCTGGCGACAGGGGCACGTAGGGGCAGCTTCTCATTTGTTTGTTTAAAAAAACGCCAAATCCTTCTAAATGACTGAGCAGGATCCTGCTGTGCTCCTAGCCCGCCTGTCGCGGCTTGAGCTTAGGGCAGTACCCTGGCGCTCTCCAGCCCTTCCTCTTGTCGGTTTCATCCATTTGTTATAGCTTGTCTTGAAGTGTAATCTGGTCAGGGCAGGGACTGCAGCTGTGTATGCGGGCGAGGCCTAGCGCCAAGTCTGGGGGTGAGGAGAATGCAGACCTGTTTCAGTATGTCTGAGTATTTGTGGGCAGTTGAAGCCCAGAGGCCGTGGGGACCAGTAACTGGTGTGGAGAGAACCGAGTGCACAGCACTGAAAAGACAACAGTGGCTTCTCACCAGGTTTTCACGTTTTTCCCCGCTGTCTGTCTCAGCTTCTGGGGCGAATAATATTAGTGGCAGCTCACTTATATCTTAAATGCCCTTGCAGGTAGCGTTGATTTATTCGGCGTGTGTGTATCTTGTGGCCTTTAACCCTGTGCCGAGGGCATTTGCAGCCTAATTTTGGTAGCTCTCTTGCTGCTGGAGCACAGATTTGTTCCCCTCCTGTGCTTCGAAGGAATAGATCTGCTCTGATACAGCTGCGTTTGTTGCACCTGGGGGAATGCCTGGCACTGAATATAAAATTCACCCTCTGTTTTAGTCTCGTGTTACGACTTTTTTTGCTTTGAATCTTGTCTAGTTGTCTCTCTTCGTGCAAACACTTCAGTTGCAGGTTTGTTTCAGCTTCTCTTGTCGTGTTGTTTCCTGTCCCCAAATTGCCATGGCAAAGCCATGGCACAAAGTGGCTTAGCTACGGGTCAGATTTGTAAAATGTTGCTCTGAGCCTTCCTGCCTTTTCTTGGGAGAATGTTATGGGGTGAGGGAGGCTGTGGAGTTTTCTTAACTTAATTTAACATGTTTGATTTTCCCTTCAGTACTTAGAGCTGTTACGGTCCCATCAGAACAGGCCAATGAAATGCCTCACAATCATGTGGGCTCTGGGACAAGCTGGATTCACAGACCTCACTGAAGGACTGAAAGGTAAGAATGGGATGAGCTGCCCGAGTCCAGAAGATGCAGTCTGGGGAGATCCAGGGAGTGAACTTAATTTCCACTCATGCACTTGCTTTGCAACAGGACACATACCAGAGATAGCAAAGGCAGGTCACTGCAGGCATGTTGCTGTGGGACGCAGTGGGTGAGGGACCCCAAATAATTAATGCAAGACTTGTAAATGTGTGGTGAGGCTCCTCTCTCTAATGGGATTAGCTTTCTCTTACCTCACTTTCATGACGTCTTCATTGCCAGGGTAAATCATTTAACAGTAAAAGCCCGGGGTCACCTAACTTCTTTGGAAACTCGCAGTGCATTCTTAAAAATGTTAGAGACCAAAGAACCCAACTTAGGCCATGTCTATACGTACACCGATATGGCTGTGCCGCTAGTGCATTCGTGGTGAAGACGCTCTGTGCCTATGGGAGAGAGCGCTCCTATCAGCATCAATATCCCACCTCTGCGAGTGGCAGAAGCTGTCAGCAGGAGTAGCGCATGAGCGTTTTTGCCAGAGTAACTTGTCATTCAGGGGTTGGTTTATTCATACCCGAGTGACAAGTTATGCTGGCATGAGCTGCAGTGTAGATGTAGCCTTGATTGTCAAAGACAAAGTGGCACAGTACAAAAAAGGAGACACATGTATCGTCCTTCTGGAAAGCAATTCTTTTCTCCCAGCATATTCACCGTACACAGAAGGGGAGTTCAAAGGTATGCGTTTTAGCTGGTAGTATTTGTCGTCTGATTTGTATAAGTTGCAAAGCTCTTTGCCATTCTCAAGCCCACCAGTTTGTAACAGTTCCTTAACCTGTTGCTTTATGTGTTACTTTTCAACGCTCTGTTTTGGATACTGCATTCCCAGCCAGCTGATGCAGAGCTCCATCCCAGCCTGTGCTAGGACACACCAGTCCTGTATAATGGCAAAGCTGACTTCAGCTTTGCAGTGTGTTGTGGGATACTTGATGTGGGTAAACAGAACGGTGGAGAGGCATAATACCTTCAAAAAAACCCTCACACTCACACACTCTCCCCCCCCCCCCAATACTGTGTGCATAATGCCCCTTAACAAGGTGTGTACTACACCTGACAGACAGGAGTTTTGTTTTGGGTTTACATATAAAAACATTTCTGGCCCTTTAAAACATTCATCTCCCTGCCTGTCTCTCCCAAATAGCTTCAGGCAGGGGTGTAGCTCTTATAAATACCTACCTTTTACGCTGGCCGTGTTGCCGGACAGTTGGTAGGAAACACTTCAGAGACTCCTCCCTGTCCTGTTCTAATAGCTTTCTCCTTTTATGCAGTGTGGCTTGGCATTATGCTTCCAGTGCTGGGGATCAAGTCCCTCTCCCCGTATGCGATTGCCTACTTGGACCGGCTGCTGATGTGAGTTATAGCTGAATTTGATTGGTGTCTCTCCGTTAAGGATAAAACCTGCCCCAGCTGTCCTGTACCGCAATTCCTGGGCCATGGGTACCCTTGGCCTGCTGACATTAAGAACCTGGAGTTCTGACCTGTGGGATGGGAGCTCCTGCCCTCACCAGGGGTTGACGGTGTGTCACGCTGGCATAGTGTTGGAAACGTGAGGCTCCCTAGACTTGCAGTGACCCATGACCTCAGCCTCAGTGGGGTGACAGTGTCTAAATGAAGTACCAGTAATAACTGTATCTCGTTAGCTTAGCCTTTAGCGTGTCTGTTTTCTGTAACTTGGTGCTGACTACTCCCTGCCTAAAGCCAGAATCCTGGCAGCCCTGCATGGCTGAGGAGCAGGATTGGTTCTAAGTGTCCCATGGTCTCCTCTGGAGAATCAATAGCGGTGTTCTGCTTCTCCTTCAGGAGCAGGGAGCGCGAGACGTGAACGCTGTCATTCAGCATCAAGCAGCCACGGCTGTGCCCTGTGTCAAAGATCGGGGCAGCTGCGAGCTGCATCGTTGTATGCCGATTAGGTCCAGCCCTCATGTTCCTGGCCAGCTGCTAATGCAGCAACCCAGATCTAAAACAAGTGACACAAGAGAGAACCTAGCTTTGGCCAGTTTTCATCGTGAGTCAGGGAGCTCACTGGGCCGTGTCTATTGCGGACTGCTCACTGGGTGTGGGAGGTGCTGGCAGCCGACGGATTGACTTGTGCAGATGGAGTGCTCTGAAGGAAGCTGGTGTCTGTCCCACTGCTGCTGCCGGCAGTGCCTAGTTACGACATTCTGTCTCGAAAACGACTGAAAATTCCCCAACCGCAGTGTGTGTGTGTGGGGGGGGTTGACGCTTCTGTTGTGCAACTGTGCTCGTTTGTGTTTGACAAACCTGGGGAGAGAATGGAGCAGGCTCCCCCCAGCTACGCTTGGGCTGGGTGTTGGATGAAGATTCCTGGGCAGGAGAGAATACTGAATGGTGCTAACAAATACTGAGTGTTGCGTGAATCCATAAACTAGGATTACAGGTTTATGGCCTCATTTTGGTGTAGTAGGGCCTGTAATTAACAGCCCAATGGAACTGTCACTGACGCCTTGAACACTGGCACCAGCAACACAGAGCCCAGGACTAGACATCTCAGCAGCAGAAGATAAATTGGGTTCAAATTTGTCTTAATTTTCCTTGACGAAAAGGTGCAGGGCATATCTGGCTGAAGGGCCTGGGAAGAGATGCTGCAGAGTAGCCGAGGGTGGCAAGCTGTGCCGGTACTACCGGGACAGACAGATCATCTCCGAGGTAGCCAGGCTGTGCAGCGGCGCATTAGTGGACCGTGGCGGGGTCCTTATTCAAAGGCTGTGCACTGTCCATTCCCGAGAGAACGCCGGGGGCTAAGTGCTGGGCACAGAAGGAGAAGAGGGGACGTGCACCCAGGAGCCATGAAGGGAGTGAACAGACTTTTTCAGGGACGGGCTCCACAATGAATAGGCTGAATCTAGACTGCAGCTGGGGGGGAGGGCTGCTCTCACGAATGCCTCTGGCTCTTTAATTATCCTTTCCCCTCCTTCAGACACAGGATCCAGGTTTTCTGGTGTCTTCTCCTGTCTCTCGTTCCTGCAGACTGGTGGAAATGAGGACTGTGAGCATGGGCTCATTGCTGTGCACACAGCCACACAATAGCCGTTTTCACCTGTAGCGTAGAAGTTTGGAGGGCAGACGACATGCCGTCCCCAAGATGTCCTTTCTCCATTCCCTGCGTTAGGGCACGGGCTCTAGAAAAGCCATTTGAAGGTGATCTGTGAAGGATAAAGAGGATGTGTTCTTTAGCCACCATAGAGCAACAGAAGAGAATTCCTGAAAAGTTTTTACTTTAAATAAGGGTTTTCCCCCCATTTGTCTTTTCCCCGGGAACGTCACACCTGCCATGCGTCTGACGAAGTGGGTATTCACCCATGAAAGCTCATGCTCCAGTATGTCTGTTAGTCTATCAGGTGCCACAGGACTCTGTCGCTTTTTACAGATCTGTCATGTGTGAGCCAGATCTTGGGTGGTGTTTCCCCAGATTCTTCAGCCTTTGGAAGCCTGAGTAAATGCTCCAGCCCTTCTGGCAGGTTTCACTGTATGCTCTCTCCATTGCCACTGTCCTGCTAGGTAGCTGGCTGTCCATAGAATCCCAGGAAGAGTAGATAAGGCCTATGTTCCTAATGTTAGAAACAAGCACAAACACCTTTCTTGCCTCCCCATTCCAGCCCTTCACTATAAAGAAGCAAACAAGTGCACAAGCCCATTGTTTCGTCGCCTGTAAAGGGGGTGGGGGAGAGAGACTTTCGTCAAAGGCCGGTCTGGTATGAGGCTGAGTGCGTAGAACAAAAGGCAGTGTGTATTGCACAAGAAGACATGCTGGGAGAGGGGGAGTGAAAAGTACAGCATCAGCGCAGCCCCGAGGGAGTTCCTGGGGGTGGGCTGTTATCCTTAGCTCACGGCCTCGGGGTTGTAGTCTCCAGATGCATGGGGTGTTGTAAGGTGCAGCCTTTAATACTGCTTCAGAGTTGGGCCTGTGGAGCAGCTGGCAAGGGGCTTGGTTCTTTGCTTAGAACAGAGTGCTGCAGAGTATACAAGACAACTCTCCACCTGTTCAGCAGCCAGTGATGCGTCACAGCGAAACGGGGCCTGGAATAGCTGCGGGGTGATTCTGAAACCCACACACTACGCTCCCACCGCAGCTGTGTTCTCGGAATGAACTGGCATCTTCCCTGCGTCTGAGGCCTGAAACGTGTGAATGTTTGTACCAGCTGCTGCTGTTCTGGAAGCAATCCCTTGTAAGAGTGTTAGCAGAATATTCCCCGCTTGCTAACAGCAAAGCAGCCTTGCACGGCCGAGGGTCCAAAAGGACATTCTTTACAGGCTGATTTGTTTGATGTTCCCACTTTGAAATTAGGCAGTTTGGATTTAATCTCGTGTCTAATCCTGGAGCTCAGGTGCTCGTGATGGGAGTGGGGGGGAGCATGCACAGGCCTTGGAAACAGCTCACCAAGGGGTTCCCATCTGGCTGCCTGCCTGCAGTGACATGACTCCTGTAACCTCTGTCCTGACATTTTTCCATTGCAGGACGCACACAAACCTGACCAAAGGGTTTGGCATGATTGGACCAAAGGACTTTTTCCCACTCTTGGACTTTGCCTTTATGCCCAACAACTCCTTATCACCCAGGTACGGCTGACTTGCCCCCGGTCTTGATACAGGAGAGGTGACTTGCAACCCATGGGGCTTTATTTCAAGCAAGTGAAGAAATGGGTAGTGAGAAAAGCAGCTTGGCTGGGCAGGTGTCCGCAGCATGTGAGATGTCCTCTCAGGCAGGCGGCGCTAGCTGGGGACCTGGCGTGGGCTCAGGAGAGCGACTGCTGCTATCTTCATTTACCTGACCTTTGTTGGTTCGCTAACGGAGCTCTTTCCGGTAACTAATGAGGCTTGCACGTGTGTGTGGTAGACACGCTGTGAATGAATGAAAGAGGGCCTGGTTCACGGCCAGTTTGAAGACCAGATCGTTCCTCAGACAGGGAGCTGGGGGAGCGTGCGTCATGCTGGAAACAGTTGTTTATAGCTCCCGTTGCACCTGTCCAAGGGAAAGCCATGGCACAGCAGCTGGATGCACAATTGCCGTTCCTCGGGGGCGGGGGGAGTGTGTGAGGGCCCAAGTCTAGAGAGCCTTGGGAGGAAGGGTGTGTCTGTGAAGGCTGAGCAGATTGAGGCGGCTGGAACTGAAAAGCAAGAGAATGACGGGGGAAGGGCAAGGGGATTGGAAGAGGCGATACACTGGCAAAGGGGAGGGAAATGTTATGTTCCTGAAACTGGCTGCTCGCCACCCCTCCATTCCCTTCTCATGGTCCTGAGCAGGACTCGAGCGCCGACATTCGCACTGGCTGGGATCGTAACGCTCGGTGCATCCTGGGTGCTGTCTGACTGGGAGGAGAGAACAATCGCGCTTTGCCAGCAGCCCCACTGGAGAGCCATCTCCTCGCTCCTGTTCTGGCTCCCAGGCGTGCGCCCTGCCTTGCCACGTGTTCAGTGTTCCCCTGAGCAGCTCAGTGAGGCCGAGCACACAGGGCTGGAAAGAAGGCAGAGGTGTTCATGTGTTCTGTCCTTCAGCCTGCAGGAGCAGTTACGCCAGTTGTACCCCAGGCTGAAAGTGCTGGCGTTTGGCGCTAAACCTGAGACCACGCTGCACACCTACTTCCCCTCCTTCCTGTCCAGAGCCACTCCAAACTGCCCTGCCGACATGAGAAATGAGGTGAGCGCTTGGGGAGTCGGCAGAGTGCTTGGGCTCTTTGTTCTTGGCACGGCTGGGCCTTGACTGAGCGTGAGATTTCTGTGCGGAGTTAGCACCGTTCGGGAGCCAAGTGAGGCGAGGGCGGCACGCCTCGGGCCGGGATGCCCTGTGGGTGAGTTCTTCGAGCCCAGTTCCAGCCAGTCCAGAGAGCTGCCTTAACAAGGGGGGTGGGGGTGGACTTTGCCTCTCTTGCTGCCTTAGGGTGGATAAAGGAGGTCTGACGGGCTTGTAAAAAACACTGGCCTTCTGCTTCGCTCTTACGTTAAACGTTCAAGTCTTGTCCACTGCGTCGCTCCTGGAAGACACGTAGGGATGACTGGAGAACCGCTAGGACTGATAGCAGAGACCTAGCAAAGGAGACTGGATTGAGATGAGAATTCTCCGGGCGCTCTAAGTTGGTTTTTTAACACCCGTTCGTTCCCAGCAGCTGGGAGAAAAGCTCTTGGTGCAGAGACCCACCCCCTCAGCCCATCAGCTAAGGGCTGAGAAAGCTCCCGCTCACACTGCAGCCCCCCAGTGAAGTGAGGATGATCTGACTTGTTTGTGCAGATCTCGCTAAGGAAAGACTGGGCAGAAGAAGGGATTTTTTAACAAAACACCTTTCAGCCCCATTTTCTGTGCTTGGAGGGAAGTACAGGTGTGAGGGGCCCGGTGCCTAGATACCATGGTGATTAGTACGTTGGCAGTAGGTAGCTAGAGAGATGGGAGAACTAGACTAGAGAAAAGGGTCGAGAAATAACCTGAACTGCATAGTGGTGCTGGGTGGTCCAAGATGGCGCCCTGAACCAGGGCTGCTTCTATCAACTGGGGAAGCCAAATACTGCCACACGAGCAGAAACGCCGTCTCGCTAGTGGGGAGGCGAGTGGGCCTGGCTTCAGGGAGAGCTGTGGCTGCTCAGCCCTTCTGGAAGTCAGGTCACTTGCACATAGGTCCCAAACTCGGTCAACAAGCAGATGCGCAGCTTTTGGCCTGGCCAGCTGAGCTGCAGAGCTGGGGTGCAGCGTGACTGAACTGAGCCTCCCCGAGGGAGGGCTGGAGACACGTTGAAGTTGTAGCAAGCAGCCAACCAGTCTTTCTGCTTTCCTCCTGCGCAGCTCCTGATCTGCCTGAGCGAGTGCCTGAGCGTGGATGCCCTGAGCTTCAGCGTCTGGCGGCAGCTGTACACGAAACACCTCTCCCAGTCCAGGTAGGCGTGTGCACAGGGCCGATGCCAATGAGCAGAAACAGTCAGCAGGAGGCAGGGGATCCACTTCCTCTTGCCTGGGCTTGGCTCAGCGTCTGTTCTGGAGGACATGGGCTCCCCAGTGAGCACAGCTGATGTTCTGACGGGGTGGGAGTGGCGGGCAGAGGAAGGTACCCGCCCTGGGATGGCAGCGAGCCCAGGAGGAACTGACAACGAGCCTGATGAGTTTAACAAGAAATGATTTGGCGAGCGGCAGTTACCTGATAGCCCAGTGTGTCTGCTTGTGTACAAGCCTAGGGCCGGAGCATTGGGGTAATTGTCAGATTCCCCTAGAACCACCCTGGGCCAAGCCGGGATGCTGACTCAGGAACATGAGCCATTCTGAAGAAATTCCTGAAACCAAGAGCAGGTGTCTGAGCAGAGCTATGGGCTCGGGGCACAGCCAGCCTGGCTAACGTGCTTTCCCTGCGTAGCTGCGTCCTGCACAGCTTCAGCAAAGGCCAGAGCTGGGCTTCCTGGAGTTAAGGTAATAGGTAATAAAAAGAGGAGGGAGGGATAGCTCAGTGGTTTGAGCATTGGCCTGCTAAACCCAGGGTTGTGAGTTCAATCCTTGAGGAGGCCACTTAGGGATCTGGGGCAAAAATTGGTCCTGCTAGTGAAGGCAGGGGGCTGGACTCGATGACCTTTCGAGGTCCCTTCCAGTTCTAGGAGATTGGTATATCTCCAATTATTACCTATTACCTTCCTGGAGTTATTTGGGGAGATTCCCTTCTCTGCAGGCAGGGGCCACCTGTGTCAGTTCCTTTGAGTCCCAGCAACGTGCCCCTTCACTCCTCATTGGAGCATGAACTCTGTGAGGCTGGTGCAGTGGCACGGAGTCAGGTACTGCTGCCTTCAGGGTGGTCCAGGCCTTCTCTTCCACGTGACTTGTGACCCTTTGCAGTATTGGGCCTCCATAAGCACATCTAGGTTGCCTGGAAACTCCATGGAGCCCACTAGGACATACTGGCAGGCTGGGACATACAGCTCAGCCCTGACATCTTCTAAGTGAGAGCTGGGGAGGGACCATGCGAGGAAGAACAGCTGGAGCAAAAGCAGCCTGTGGGAAGAGAGGGGCAAGACGTCCCTTATCACTGCATTCTGTGGCTGGACATCTTCCTCCTCGCGGACACTAGCCTGCGGGCACCACCCTTTCACAGAGAGACTGAGACATCTTTCCTTTGGCTCCACAGCTTGCTCCTGACCCATCTGTTGGAGTCTTGGGACAGCACCTCCAGAAAAGTAGGTGATATGCTGGGGGGCAAGGACAATGGGGAAACCATCCCTTTCCATGGGGCGGGATGTGCTGGAGGGAAGGAGAAGGTAGTGAACTGGCACGTAGGAGATGAGGGTTCAACCCCAGCTCTGCCGTCGACGCCCTGTGTGACCTGGGCAGTTGCTTAATCTTGCCGGGTCTCGGTTCTGCCTTGCAGCGAGCTGGGCAGAATCGCTGCTGTTTTATCATTTCGACAGACAGTAGCGATGTTTGTTTTAAGCATTGTTTTTATTGTTAAACGCTCACCGGTGTGGGAGATACTGGGGGTCAGACAATAATTTTTAATGGCAGGTGATGTTGAGAGTCAGAGTTAATTCTTAATAACCATTAAAACCCATTGTCAGCATTGCATGTGAAAATATACCTAGTAAATACCTTTCAATGAAACTCTGAGATCTCGGCCCGTATCTTTCTTACTTTGCTTACCTGTAAATTTCACTTGTCGATGGAAACGTTTTCCCGGCAGTTTGTGTACGGTGAAATCAACGGTTACCTGTAGAAATCGAATCCTGCCATGCCTACTTTGAGGTCGCTTTCCCTGTGGGGCTAATGCGATCTCACTGCCTCACGGGGGCTGTTGTGTCTGCGGGTCCTGTCACTGGGGAGGTGTTTGGTCACTGTGGGATGGGAGCCTTCTAACATACCAGTATAGACCGAGGTGGTTCAGACCGTCTCCTCGCCTTCAAAGTGCCGTATAACCTGGCCCTTCCCTGCCTGCGTCTCAGGCCTTGCCTCGTACCGTGTCCTTCGCGCTGCTGATGCTGCCAGTCTCAACGTCTGGTTTCCTTTCCCTCCCTCCGCTGTCCCATGCTGCCCTCCAGCCCAGGCCAAGGTGTGTCTTTAGTCAGGTCCCACGTTCTTTCCAAGGCCTGCCAGAAGGGAGTTTCTAATTACATGGCCATAGCGAATGCCTGTTGTGGGCTTCCCAGTGCATCCCACCTTCCATGTCTGCCCTTTGGATTGCAGCTCTTGGACTTTACATTAGATTGAATTGCAACATTTAACACTAGACTGGAGAACAGAGGCGAGACCACTCCCCCCGGTTTCCTGGGAGGAGGGGAATGGACTACCTGTGACCTAACTGACCTCCCCCCTGGCTGAAACCCAGGGGTTTGAACAAGCTGGGCTGCCCAAACTTTGCTGCCACTGTAGTGCCCATATTGGGCAGAGACGCTGCGCTGACGGTGGGACAGATCCCAGAGCAGCTGTGGTCACCGCCCCATGCTGACTGAACACGCCCAGTGGTGCAGACCCCCTCACACAGAGTCAGTGTCACTCCTTGCGGGGGTGGCTTTAGGCTGCCTGGGGGGTAGAAGTGTGATAGAGAGTGAGGCTTGATTAACTGGCCTGGGGTCAGCATGGGAGCAGGCTCTGGGTGGGCTGCCGCTCTGCACCGGAGAGGGCAGTGTGGCCGCCCTGTAGGCCATGCTTTGGTCCCCCGGAGGTTCTGCCCAAGTGGGGTGTTGTGTTACGTCTCTGTGTTGTGGAACTCAGTGTCCTTCTTTCTTCAAGGTGCGAAAATCTCTCCAGGAAACGGTTCGTTCATTCAAAGTGACTAATGAAGAACTTGCCGTGAAAGGACCAAACAGCCTCCAGGATCTAGCAGCCTGCCATGCCACCTGCAAGGTGAGTGGCTTTCCCATGCAGGGCGGTATTGGGGCAGGGAGGCCAGAAGAGGCTTGGGAACTAACCCCACATCCCCAGCGCCTGGTTGGCATTGATAGGAGAGGGATTTCCCCAACGCTGCCCGGGAGTCCTCAGGCTGTTTTGTTTTCCTGCCTTTCTCTTCTGGCGTCGGTAGGAGTTACTCGGTTTCAGAGTGCAGCTTGGGAGTGGTGCTCAGAGGGGCCTGCAGGGCACTGCTGGCTCTTTCTCCTTGCTTCCCGCTGCAAAGAGGAGCCTGGCGCCTTGTGTAAAACAACGGGAAACAAGGCGGCCACATGCTGAGAAGGGGACTGTGTGGCTAACCGCAAGCGTGGCACCATCTGCATAGGGCTCCGAGAAGTCCAGGCACTGTGCGCCCGGCAGCCGGAGGACTGAACGGAACACAACAGATGGGAGGGGGAAGTGAAAAGAATGACCCAACTCTCCGATGTGGTAGTCTGTGGTTAAGCAGTTCGGAACCGGCTGCGTTTAGCAGCATCAGTTACTTTTTGTTCTGTTTCCAAGAACCTGCTGCATAAGATGAAAGGCCGTGGCTTCCCCTGGGTTCGACTGCTGCTTGTGCTTCTGGTGTTCGCTGCTGGCTTCCTGGTGCATGATATCAGGACACAGGGGTCTTTTCAAGGTAAGCCCTTCCCCCACTGAAACCCAGCTAAGATCAGATCCTCCATCGGCTTGGTGGATTTGTTTGAGTACGTGATTTCCCCAGCAAGTTCTTCCTTTGCATCCAGAGTTTGTGCCACCTTGTTTCCTCCAGGGCCGCGTGGCTCCCTGTTGGGAATCTGTGGGTTTTGTTACCTGTGTTGTGTGGCTGCTTTCATCCCTTCTCTAGCCAGCAGGGGTGAGCATGTCCCACCCGGGATGCACAGGCACTCACGGGGGCGTATGGCTCTGTTCACCATTCACTCAGCAGTGAGGCTGTGTTTTAGTAAAAGTCATGGACAGGTCATGGGCAATAAATAAAAATTCACGGCCCACGACCTGTCCATGATTTTTGCTATAAATACTTATTACTAAATCTCTGCTCCTGGGCCCTACTGCTCTGGGGGGGGGCCCTGCTCCAGTGGTGGGGGCTCACTGCTCCGAGGCCCCCGGAGACCGCTCTCCCGACAGCCTCCAGGACCACCCCCAGGGACTGATGCTCAGGCGCTCCCCGGGGCTGCTGCTCTGGCCACTGCAGCTGCGGAAGTGACAGAGGTTGCGGGAAGTCACGGAATCTGTGACTTCAGCGACCTCTGTGACAGAATCACAGCCTTGCTCATCAAACATTCAGCAACATAAGAACATAAGTACAGCCGTATCGGGTCAGACCAAAGGTCCATCCAGCCCAGTATCCTGTCTACCGACAGTGGCCAATGCCAGGTGCCCCAGAGGGAGTGAACCTAACAGGTAATGATCAAGTGATCTCTCTCCTGCCATCCATCTCCATCCTCTGACGAACAGAGGCTAGGGACACCATTCCTTACCCATCCTGGCTAATAGTCATTAATGGACTTAACCTCCATGAATTTATCCAGTTCCCTTTTAAACGCTGTTCTAGTCCCAGCCTTCACAACCTCCTCAGGTTGCAACATTCCCAGACCACCTTCTTACCTGAGCAGTAAGATGTTAGTGTGTTGCCCCTGCACAGTCACGTGGCTCAGAGCCAAGGTCATAAAGCAACGCCAGCAGCCTCCGTTCCTTCCCCCGTGAGGCTGGCTCCATGCGGCCCTTGGGAACCCATGCTAAATATTGGTGCTGTCGTCTCTCCCAGAACCACCTGTACCTGCTGAGTAGCTATTTCTCCCTGAGGTTGCTCTCCGCGCTGGGTTCCCTGTGTGCCTAGGACTTCCTGCCCACCACAGAGTAGCCCCTGCCCCGCTCTAACCGCGGTAACGGAACTTCCTGCTAGCTGCACAGACTGCAGCCCCGGGAGGGAGAGCTTGCAGAGCATGCTGTGTTCGAGCACTGCCGCTGCCGAATCAGGCCAGCCTTGTCTAAATTCCTCTCCCAGTGTCATTTGTTCTTTTCCAGCTTCTTCTGCTCACATCCTTCGCTCCTCGGGCATCCTGTCGGTCTCCCAGCAAGCCTGGAACAAAGTGTCCCATTACTCCCTGCAAGGATACAGGTCAGTGGCAGTTTTTAATTAAGCAAAGGGGCCAAAGGTGCATGAATGCATGTGGGGTTACTAATGCACTGAAGCCCACAGCCATTAGGAAATCCCCTTGTCTTGGAAAGCCACTCGCGAATGGTCCCCAAGGTTCCTAATACAACCTTATAGCTCCCCTGTTCGCCTGGTCTCTAAAGGCAGCTTTCACTGTAGTTCCGTTCCCCTCATTGCCTTCGCTGTTCAGATACTGACGCTAGCTCTCTCTTCCAGCTGGTTGGAGAGGAATGTCCCTGTTTACTATTCCCAAGTGCTGACGGTGTTGGGACCAAACCTGAAACTGGTTTGGACAAAGACCAATGAGACTGCAGTTTACGTCTCTGGGAAATGTTCCTCTCAGATCTCTTGGGTCAAAGACAACCTGCCCTGGTTCATCGAGTGGGTGAGGAAGAACTTGCATTAGCTGCCCGCTCACCAGCTCGGGTGCAGAAACTGCCTGTTCTGCTTAATGACTCCAGGTCACACTCGTCACAGACAAGTGACAGGAGCGGGTGGTTCAGGCTGCTGAACAAGCTGTCCCTGGCGATAGTCTTTCAGGGGTGTGCTAGGGAGAACCCGTTGTGCTGTGATGTGGGGATCTGAACTAGCGCCAGGAGGCTGGGCCCATAGCAGTGTGAGTGCCAGTGGGGGCGAGGCTACACCTATGTCTGGGAAGCTGCTGTAGCAGCTGTTACATCTCAGGAGGTGGGGTTTAGTGAAGAGGTTTCTTTCCCCAGACAAGAGAGAGCCCTTGCAGTCCGGGTGTTAACGGGCTGCAGCCAGCGTGGAATTTGTCTGATGCGAGCACATTGCCCCTGCTAAGCAAATTGCTCTCTCTGCCCCTTCGCTCTCAGCTCCAGGCCCGGGTTCCGGACTTCGTGCTGCACTTTGCTGAATGCATCAAGGAGCTGTTACTCTTCCTCCTGCAGAGCTGCCTGCTGCCGGCGCTGGAATCCATAGGCACAGCCCTCGAGCGGGGATGGGAGCTCTGTGTGGACGCTTGCAAGTGAGCAGCACTGGCCGCTTGATCGGCTTTTGTTCTTGTTCCTTTCGTCTTGTTTGTGAGCTTTTGGGCAGAAAGGGGAGGCTACACTGTCCCGGGGGTCAGGCCCGTCTGCCCTTGCTTAGAAAGAAGAGGAGCAGTTCATGAGTAATTCCCTGGGTCCACGTTCGAGTTCTGTAGAAGGGGAATGTTAGAACTAGAGCCACGGGAGTGATTAGTGGCTATTGCAGAAGTGCTGGCGGGGGCACGTGGTAAGAGACAGTCCCTGCCCCAAAGAGTTTACAGTCAGAACAGTGTCCGTGATCACCATTTCCAGAGGTGGAGCCGAGACTTGGATTAAGGCACATGCCTGAGGTCACATGTGGAGTCAGTGACACAACTGAGGCGTGACCCAAGATCTCCCAGTGCAGTGCCTTGGCCCCAAGCCTGTCTGTCCTTCCTCCAGAATCCCCTGGGGTTTTCCCCTCTGGCGAAAATACTGCCCAGCCCATACGCTTCGTGGTCATGGACTCTGCTGCTGTGGGCTGGGAGTGCACAGCCTCAGGTACATGAATTTGTGTGTGATGTGAAATGCCCCGGAACTGGCAGCTGCCTGTAGCAAGGCAGGTGATTCTGTGTGTTTGATTCTTTCGGGCTTTGTGCTGGAGCTCATCCTCCAGGATCTGAGCTATTTATTTTCTTACTGCCCTCGGTGAGCGGACAGGCACGGACTAGCAAGCAGAGGTGCTGGCGTTTGCCTGGTGGGGTCGAGGGAATGCCGGAGAAGTCCTCTTGACGTTGTGCATGGGTGTCTGTGCACAAACTGGAGTGGACTTTCCCTGCAGTAGATTTCGGTTGTCCCCTTTAGTGGCTTGCGTGGGTATAAGAGCTGCATTTGCTGCTGCTGGTCTGCTTAGCAGGTGTCTGTATGCTGTTAGCCTGTAACCTGTTCTCCTTACTCTTCTAGTGGAGAAGTGTCGTGGGATTGCATGAGAAAACAGCTGACAAGCTTTACCTATTCCTCCTGGCTATACCTGCAGAACACAACGCTAGCCATCAAGAACTGGGCCCTGGCCATGATTTCTGGACACTAGAGTCTGGCTCTCTGGAGCACTGGGGACGACGGTCACGTCGTTAATCTCCTCGTGTCTCGTGACGAAGGACGGTGCCGACAGTGCGTTTTCAGTGTAGCTGCGTTGAGGGGTTGGAGCAGGTGTCTGCGCAGGCTGAGACGCGGGGGTAGCTGGGGAGGTTTTCCCTGGGGCGACATGTCCAAGCTTTATGCGCCCTGTGGTTTAGTTTCGGCTATTCATGTCCAGCTCCCTCACCCCCGGCCTGTAACTCTGGCAAGTGAGCTGCTGACTGTGCCTCCCCACCTGGGCCTGGCACGGTCTTCACTGTGACGTTACCTGGAAGAGCAGCCCCTGGAAGGGTGGTGGCTCAGGTGTGTCCACTGCACCACATAGACATCAGTGGCTGCCTGGCCAGGCTAGCCTAGAGCCTCAGCCCTCGTGTGTCTGGTGTTGAGGTGCCGTGTAGCAGCCCACGAGCTCTCTTCCCCATTCACTCCCCTGGCCCCAACCGCTGTCACTTAGTTTGCTGAATCTCGCCACGCAGCCTCAGGTCACCTGCTGTGCTCTGATCCATTGCCCTGCCCAGGGGGCAGCCGTCCAGAGCCCCCCTTGGCCAGAGCGAACCTGCATTGACAGCGTGTCAGTTGTTCCCAGCCGCCCCCCTAAACTAACAGCTGAGGGGATGTGCTGGCGGCTTTCCAAAGAGCTGCAACATAGAACAGAGCCACTCTCCTCTCCACTGAACGTGGCAGCATGGGCCTTGGGGACTACAGCTCCCAGCAGGCATCACTCTGCTTTGGCCCTTGGGATCAGGAGGGAGTGCTGCATGCTGGGCCCTGGCGCCCCAAGCCACACCTGTTGCGGGGGTGGCCCACTGCCCTAGAACCTCTCCAGTTACCCAGACCGGGGAGTGGAGAGAAGGGCCAAGCCCAGCTCCCGCGGGATGCCTGAGTGAGGGCCGGCTGCGGGGCAGGCTCAGTGACCTCTGGCTTTGGCAGCCAGGCCCTGACGCCCGGGGGAAGGAAACAGGACAGGGTCAGGCTCCAATTCAGGAGGGGGGTGAGGGGAGCGTTTCTTTCATTTCACTTGTTCCTTGTGCCTGTAGGGGAGCCTGTCTCTCCGGATCCGCTTCCCCTCCCGTCAGTGTGTAAAACGGGCCGGAGGCGTGGCGGGGGCCAGGCACAGCGCTGTCCTGGCACTTGGCGGGAGGCCCAGAGCCTGTGGCAGGAGGAGGAGCTGTTCTCTCCTCACCCAGCTGGACGAGGGGAAGGCTGCTCTCTTGCCCAGGATAAGATCTAACCCCCGAGCCGACTCTGCCCCAGCTTGCAAAGGCAGGAGCAGTGTGTAAGGCTGCAGGAGCTGGAGTGTAATAGTGTCAGGCTGCAGTGTCTCTCATTCCACGCTCCCCCCAGCCCTTGCTGGTGCTGGGAGATTCTCAGTCCTAGACTGCAGCAGTGATCATCCTTCCCTCGACTGGCTCCGGGTTCAAGGGAGCAGCCTGCTCTTTAACCTCCTGTTCTGTGTGCCTAGGGCCAGGCCTTCTGTGAAACGAGCTGGTTGGGTCTCAGCCAGCCTGTGTGCTACTGGGCCAGTCTCCATCACCGCCACCATCCTGGCCAGAAGCAGCAGCGAGCCCGCTGCCTGGCAGTCTCTCCAGCAGAGGCCTGGCTGCTCCCTTAGATGCTGGGGATGGGCGAGGCTCTCTCTCAGCCTGGCTCCGTCCACTAGCACAGCCTAGACGGGAGATGACTCGGAGCGGGGAGATGCTCAGGCACGTCTGTAAAAGCCATATTAACCGAGCTGAGCCCTGGTGGGGAGCAGTGGAAGCTGCTTGGTGAACCCACTGTCCAGGCTGAGCCATATTGTCCCCCAAAGGATCAGCCAGCCCAGTGCAGTCCTGCTCCTCTGGTAGCCTAGGAAAGCCTGTCTCCTTGGACTCTGCAGCCTGCTAGGGAGTTTTCCCAACACCCCAAACCCTCTGTTGCTGGAGACAGGGCGTGCAGCGTGCCAGTGGGAGGACCCCCTGGGGAGACGGGTGTGGCAGGGGCCTCGCTTCTCCATGCTTGTATGTCTCGTTGAGGGGTGCTTGCGGCTGGGGTGTGCCCTCCTGTGCATGCCCTGCTTGCTGCCACCTGCCGGCCTGGAGTCTCACCCGTGTCCAAGATCCCCTCTTGCCACCTGGGACGGGCCCAGAAGGAGACTCGCAGCTGCCTGTGTTCCTGTCCGCTCACAGAATTCCAAAGGTTGCAGGACCCAAATCATTGAAATTGTACATGACTCTTCTTGAATGAAATAAAGGAAACGCGATTTGATCTGGGGTCGGGCGCTGGGGGTGATTTATGGGGGTCAGGCGGGCGCTGGGGCTGTCGGGGTCGGGCGCTGGGGGTGATTGGCGGGGGTCAGGCGGGCGCTGGGGCTGTTGGGGGCTGGGCAGGGGTCGGGCGCTGGGGGTGATTTGCGGGGGTCGGGCGGGCGCTGGGGCTGTCGGGGTCTGGGCAGGGGTGGGGCGCTGGGGGTGATTGGCGGGGCTGGGCAGGGGTCGGGGTGCTGGGGTGATTGGCGGGGTCGGGCGGGGCGCTGGGGGCTGTCGGGGGTCGGGCGCTGGGGGTGATTGGCGGGGTCAGGCGGGCGCTGGGGGCTGTCGGGGGTCAGGGCGCTGGGGTGATTGGCGGGGGTCAGGCGGGCGCTGGGGCTGTCGGGGGTCGGGGCAGGGGCGGGCGCTGGGGGTGATTGCGGGGTCGGGCGGGCGCTGGGGGCTGTCGGGGGCTGGGCAGGGGTCGGGGCGCTGGGGTGATTGGCGGGGTCGGGCGGGCGCTGGGGGCTGTCGGGGCTGGGCAGGGGCGGGCGCTGGGGGCTGTCGGGGTCGGGCGGGGCGCTGGGGGCTGCCGGGGTCAGGGCGCTGGGGGTGATTGGCGGGGTCGGGCGGGGCGCTGGGGCTGTCAGGGGTCAGGGCGCTGGGGGTGATTGGCGGGGTCCGGGCGGGGCGCTGGGGGCTGTCGGGGCTGGGCAGGGGCGGGGCGCTGGGGCTGTCGGGGGTCCGGGCGGGGCGCTGGGGGCTGCCGGGGTCAGGGCGCTGGGGGTGATTGGCGGGGTCGGGCGGGGCGCTGGGGCTGTCAGGGGTCAGGGCGCTGGGGGTGATTGGCGGGGTCCGGGCGGGGCGCTGGGGGCTGCCGGGGGTCGGGGCGCTGGGGGTGATTGGCGGGGTCCGGGCGGGGCGCTGGGGGCTGCCGGGGGTCAGGGCGCTGGGGTGATTGGCGGGGTCCGGGCGGGGCGCTGGGGGCTGTCGGGGTGTCTGGCCGAGCGGGAAGTGGCTGCACCAGACGCTGGTGCCGTTCGGGTCACTGCCCCCGCGGGGCCAGAGGCGGCACCACGGGCACGAGCCCCCCCCCGGGCCGGCAGCGCCCAGACTGGCGGGGACGCGGCAGAGCCTGGGCCCCGCGCGGCTCCGACCCCAGCTCGAGCCACCCCCCGGCAGCCAAACGTTAAACCGCCAGACACCGCGGAGCCCCGCCCCTCCGAGTCGCCAGCCAATGGGGGGGCGCTGCTCTGAGGGGCGGGGCCGACCAATGGGAGGGCGCGCTGCTCAGATGGGGAGGGAGCCGGCCAATGGGAGGGCGCGTTGCTCTGAGGGGAGGGAGCGGCCAATGGGAGGGCGCGCTGAGCTGAGGGGAGGGAGCCGGCCAATGGGCGGGCGCGCTGCTCTGAGGTGTGGGGGGCCGGCCAATGGGCGGGCACGTTGTTGTTGTCGGGCCGGCCGTTGTTTGGTGTCGAGCGGGGCCGGGCTCCGGGGAGCGGTGAGAAGCGGGCAGCCGGGGCCGGGCAGGTGGAGGTGAGAGACTCCGGCTGCGGGTCCTCTACCGGGGCCTGGTAGCGCGAGAGATGCCAACTGCCCCCCCCGCGCATCTGCCCCGCCCCCCCGCGCGCCCGGCGCAACTGCCCTGAGCCCCCGCGCGCATCTGCCCCTCGGCCCCGCCCCTCCCCGCGCGCCCGCCACAACTGCTCCTCGGCCCCCCCTCCCCGCGCATCTGCCCCTCGGCCCCGCCCCCGCCCCCGCCGCGCGCTCGGCGCATCTTCCCCGCAGCGTCCAGTTGCCGGTCTCCTGCCCCGCCCCCGTCATGTCTGTGACAATGCGACGCGCTCTGTGCTCCCCCCCGCCAGGCTCTGGATCCGGGGCTGCGGGACCCCAGGCCGATTCCTGATGTGTCCCGGCCCAGAACAGGGCCCCGGAGCCCCGGGACTGCGAACATGGGGCTCTGCTCAGTCTCTCCCCAGGGAGATGGGGGGGGGGGTCCCTGCGCTTCTCGCTGGGCTGGGACACGGCCGGACACTGCAGGGGCAGCGCCTGTCACTCGCCTTCCTCTTCCACTCAATCCCGACTGGACGGGAGCGGCGGCCATGTCTGAACAGGTTTGGCTGGAAGCCAGAGCTATGTTCTGTTAGGAAAATAGATGCAGCATTGATCTCCAGCTCTCACCACGTGTGAGGCATTGGCTGCTAAAATCATATGGAAAACAGTGAGCAGGTCACCAGGATGGTGTGCATTTGGGGTCTGCTGTGTCTTGCCCTGTCAGGGCCGGAGAGAGGCTTTGGTGGACCAGTACATGTTCTGTGTACTGTTCTGCACCAGAGGGAGAAATCTCTGTCCCCCGCTTTCACTATGTAGTCTCCTTCCCAAAGAGCCAGTGTGAAGAGTTCTCCCTTTTTCCTCAGTAACGGGTTGCTGCCTTTTGATCTAGTTTATTAGGTAAGATTGAGCACCATAATATCGAAGTGCCTTTGAGTCGTGTTGTGTTTCACCCCATAGGTTCACCAGCTTGAACAATGATTTGTACTTAGAGCCATAAAAAGCAGGAGGGAGGAGGATCCGCAAGCAAAACATCTATATTTGGAAGCTTGTTTCATCCAGCAGGTAACAAGTGGGATACCCTGAGCTGACCTCTCACTGGCGGGCCCATTTACTGCAGCACAACGGATTGGTTCATAGGGAGGTGAACCATGTAACTTCAACTTGGATTTCATCCTGAAGTTTTGGAGCTCAATACAGTCTCTTGCAAATGTGTGAATGTAATCTCCTCATTTGTGGAAATGTGATGACCCAAAACCTTCCTAGATTCTTCCTCTCCCTGTCCCTTCGGGTCATTTTTATATAAGATGTCTTCAGCGTATAGAGCTTTTAGATGAAATCCATTCCTGGTGCTTTTAGGGGTGGATTGATTCCTTGTGTCTGTTAGTGGTTTCGGATTGCTGTCAGGAGAAAAGAGGGGAGCTCTCTCCTGTCGAGGGTGTCCCTCTCTAGGAGCTGAGCGCTGAGTACTGTAATTAAGCTCTTTGCCTTTCCTAGGCTTGGCAACTTTAACTGTTTTGTTTCTTTCTACCTTCTCTTCACGCCTCTCAGCGGGTGGTGGTGTTGTTCTGTGGTTAAGATTTTCAAAAGTGGGTGCCTAAAGTTAAGCTCCTAAATCCATATTTAAGCACCTAAATAAGTGGCCTGAGATTCAAAAGCAGTGAGTTCCCCGCAGCTGCTGTTGATGTGTGTCAGTTTATGTTTGCCAAATTCTGTGGGATCCTTCAGGATAAAAGGTGCTGTGGAAGCATAACGAGTACTTTTACGGTGCTGAATAGTGGGCTGCACATGTATAGGGCATATAGAAAACCAGTCCGTGCCCCAGATAGCCTCCAGTCTCAGTTCAGGCCCCATGTGGAACCTGAGCTGAACAGGAGGCATGGGAAGATATGTGGATGGCCACATAGTCTGGCAAGGAGTGGTGTGCTATGCAGTTTGTGTAGAGGCATAACTCGATAGCTCAATTCATGTTTTTGTAGCAAATCCTTGTGGGTCTCAGTGAGGGAGTAGGATGAGGCCCTGGAACCAGAAAGGTACGGTACAATGATCACAAGTTAGCGGTGGCTAGGGAGGAGCTTCTAATTGTTGGGTGGTTCTCTGCGCTCCTCAGCTCTCAGGAACAGCCCCGCAACAGCCTTGGTGCAGACAAGAGGATGAAATCGCACTCTCGGTGGGGGACTAAACATGGAGATACGCTGCGGCGGCCTCTTGTTCAGTTCCAAATTTGACTCAGGGAACCTGGCCCATGTGGAGAAGGTGGAACACCAGGACGGAGAAGGGGACGTAGCTGGGAACAACAGCAGCAGCAGCAGCACTACTGTGTCTGCGGTGTTTGGCAGCTCCCTGCCCACGGCTGACTATGAATTCAATGTGTGGACCAAGCCCGACTGTGCTGAGACGGAGTATGAAAATGGGAACAGGTAAAGGGGCTTGAGAGGACGGTGGAGCTTCTCCTGATGAGCCTTCCTTTCATTCTCTCTGTGCCAGGAGGCAAGGCCGACATGAGCTAACAGCTGGAGCCATGCCAATCCTGGCAGTTGTTTAGCATGCGGCTCTGTTCCTTGGCCATTCCTTGCCTTCTCCCCATGTGCTGTGCTGATGACAGCGTGAACCTTTCTGCTGCAAAGTGCATAAAGAGCACGGAGAAACCAAAGAGAGCTCCTGCTCTGGCACTCTGAGAATCCTTCTGGGGTCTCACTGCCTCTTGCATCCGGGCTAATAGTAAAGCTTCTCACAGGAGGATGCTTAGCTGGCAATTCTGGGGATGATACCCGTGGTAGACTAGTATTCAGGTTCTCCTGTAGCCAATTGGCTTCTGCAGCGCTAACAGGGAAAGAATCAGTCCCTCAAGTCCCTAGAGACCCATGTGGCTGAGCTGCTGTGGGTAGCTTCGTAGAAAAGAGAGACACTTTTACATGCTCACTTCTCTGATTATGCTGCACTCTTACTCCAGGAGGCCTGAGGTTGCTGAGGTGACTTAATGCTGGAGTCCCATTTGGGTTCTGACTTTACTGCCGGTGCTCGTGCCCCAGCGCCAGAGTTGTTGTGGGGCAGCAGACAGCGCCTGTCTGCGGGATAGAAGAATGTCAGCTCCATGACTCAGCTGACAGACTGACCTGGTCCCTCTTGGTGTCATTTTCAGATCCTGGTTTTATTTCAGTGTGAAGGGAGGCGCTCCAGGCAAGCTGATCAAAATCAACATCGTGAACATGAACAAGCAGAGCAAACTCTATTCCCAAGGCATGTCGCCTTTCGTTAGGACCCTGCCTGTCCGGCCCCGCTGGGAGCGCATCCGGGAGCGGCCCACCTTCGAGGTATCCGTGCAGTGAGCGCGTCGGGGGATGCTGCTGCGTGGAATTGACGGTGGATTGGTGCGTTGGGGTCAGGTCCTGTCTGCAGCTTTGTGACTCTTTAGCATTCTCTTTGGCTCAGTGCGCAGCATGTAAGAGAGGGTTTAACTTTGTAAAGGAAAATGTGAACTCCTGGGTCTCTGTAACAGTCTTACCATGGAGTCAGACAGTCCCCATGGGCACTCCAGTCTCTCTTGCCACCCAGGCAAGCTGAATGTAGTGATAAATGATCACTTATCCCCAAAATCACAAAATATTCAGGTTGCTCCCAGTCCCAAGAACTCGTTGCTTACCCCAGATCAACTTGTACTCAGATCTCACACCAAAGACAACATTGGTAGCCAATCCTATAGTAAACTAACTAAGAATTTAGTAACTAGGAAAAGAGTTATTTACAGTTTAAAGCAGGCAACATGAATACACAAATGAGTTCATTCTGTGATTCCACAAGGTGACAGAGATGTAGTAATCTGTCAGAACTGAATGTGTTTTGAGGGCTAACTCAGGGTGACCCTGGGGATCTCTGCTTTTTGTTTCTTAAATCAGCTCTTGTAAGAGTTCAAATAGCAAAGAGATGAAAAATCTTCTTATCAGTATCTCTAGTTCCCTCTTCCAGAACTCAAGCTGATGGGACACATGTAGCACCTTCATGGTTGTAAGAAAGCCGTTACACTAGGCTTTGCATTGTGATGTTCCACAATGGCCCATTTAGTCTTGATAGTTCTTCTGGATGATATGGGGGTCACTTTTCCTGCCTAGGTTCACAAGTTCAGAGCAGGCATTTTTACACTTGTAAAGCAAAACTTACTTATTACCTTATAGCACAGGATACAGGCTAATGCAGGCAGCAACTCACAAGCATTTTATAGAGACTAAACACATTCTTACAAGTTCAGCACCCATCTCAAACGATATTAACATACAGGTGGGCTGGGCTGTGAATTTCCAGCTATGAATTTGTCAGTGCTCAGCTGACGCCTACAGCCTTGGCAAGAGCTAGCACCTGGTTTACCAGGGTCAGGCCCAGGAAACTCCTCCTACAAACTGAAGATCTTTTTTCTCTAATCCTTCAGTTGTAATGATAGCTGGGAAACAGCCTTCCGAACTGAAATGTGATTGTTAAGATAGTTCCGTATTTAAAAAAAAAACATGAATTGAAAACTGCTAGATTGGGAGTCCCTGGAGAGCTGGTGGAGGTGAGGGGGGCAGCAGCAGGACCGCAGTCTCACTGACACACGCACTGCTTCACTAATGGGCCTTGCCCCTGCCCTGACATGCACTCCTGTGCAGTGAGTTTGGTCTTCTGGCTCCTTCAGCGTTGGCCTTTGGAGAGGCTGGTGGTTGTTCTGTGTACAGTTGTTGCTGGAGATGGACTGAGAACCAGTAACCCTTGGATTGTGACTCTTGGTGACTGTTACTCTGGGCTTGGTTTGTTTTAGCAACCAACCAAGAGTTGAAAGGCTCTTAATTCCATTGCAGATTTCCTGAGGTGGCCTGTCCCATTTCCATGCCTTTCCTTCCTCCCAAATACAACCCCAAATGCTTGGGCATTTAACCTTATCAGAAAATATATTATGGAAGGGGTGGGATGTTGCAGCTGAATTTAGACTGGAGCTGGATAATTAGATGACATCAACATTTGCAGCAGAACTGGTTCAGATGGTGTCCCGGAGTCCCAGTCTCGGTGCTCTGGAACAGCTCTGAATGCAGTCAGCCAGGACTAGTGCAGAATGTCTCCCCTCAGGGCACGATCTCATTAGGGCAAACCTCCTCGGCTTCAGTGCCTCCTGGGTCTGACCTCAGAGCGTTCAGCTCCCTGCGATGAGTCCACCTGGGTGGGACACCTGGGGAAGCCTTACGCTCCCCCAAAGGGGCCCTGCCCCCTGACTCTGCAGCCAGCAGTGACTCTCCGCCAGCGTGGAAAACAGAAGGTTTATTAGTTGTTGGGAACACAGCGTAGAACAGACCTTGTTAGCACAGAAATTAGAAACATTTTGCAAAGGCCATCCTGTGAGAGCCCAATCCCAAGCCCTGAACCCTGGGCTGTCCCCTCTTCAGTCCTCCAACCGCTGACTGACCAGCTTCCAGCAGCCCAGCCTCTGTCATGCCCAGTTGCCCGTCCTCTGGCCTTTGTCTCTTTCCCTGGGCAAACAGGGTACCTGGCCTCCATCTCTCACTTTGTTCTCCAGCTGGCTCTTGCAGAGGATGGGCCCTGGCTATCAATTGCCAGGATACAGAGTGTCGTCCATTGTCTGACCCAGACAGTCACACCTGCCTTCTAAGGGTCTCTTGTCCCACCACCTAGATGCTTGAGTAACATGGGGGAAACTGAGGCACACACACAGTATTCAGACAAAACATTAAGAACCCTCCCACTTTGTCACAGCTGGGCTAACAGTATTTCAGACTTTGGGTGTCAGCAGATCACCGGAGGGAACAGGAAGAGGTCCCCTGTTCTTTCCTGGACAATTTTGCACAAATGGCCTGGTGCATTTTGGGACTTTTCACCTTCCTTTGAAGTCTCAAGTCTTGGTCATTTCTGTTGGGAGGCAGCAAAGTGAGATGGACCAAATGTCTGATCCAGTAAGGCAGAGCCTGTTTTCCTAGGCGGTGGTGTCTGGGCTCCTCAGGGATTCAGAGCAAACATGGGTGGAAGCTGCTTCGATTGTGGGTTTGACTGCAAAGCTGCAGCCACTGTTTAGTGGTGATTATACTACTGGTTATAATGGGTTATAATGCTAGAGCCGAGGGAGGGAGGGAATGGGCATATTTTTAGGTACAATGAGATGAATTGTAGGATGCCAGCCAGTAGCCATATATGCCATGCTGTGTGCCCCAAGGGGGATGACTGCAGGCTTGTGGGTCTCTGCTCCTGGGAGCCATGCTAGCCACTCAGCATCTGCTTTGTGTGTGTCTGTCCCAGATGATGGAGACCCAGTTTGTGCTGTCCTTTGTGCACCGCTTCCTGGAGTACCGTGGCACCACCACCTACTTTGCCTTCTGTTACCCCTTCTCACGGAGTGCCAGGAGATGCTGGCCCAGCTGGACAGCCGCTTTGAGGAGTGTCAATACATGTCACCCAGCAGGTGCGCACCACCCGTGTTACCCTCTCGCTGCCTGTCTTCCCCCAGCCTTGATATGCTGGCTCTGCTCAAGCGTACCTTTTGCAGTGGTTCTGGCCTGGGTGGGGAGTTGGGGTAATTGTGCCAGCTGCCCTGGGCTTGTATCTCTTATGTCAGCTCTGGAATGAGCAGCCACAGCTGTTTTCTCTGCACCCCTTGGTTCCCAGATGAGTGGCTCTTGGCGAGGGGGAGGTGAGCAGAGGGTGCCCTTTGGGCTTTATTTCGGGTCTCCTCCGGGAACAGCATTTTCAGTCCCAAGGTCAGACCAGCTTTCATGCATTCCCTGTGGGTGGGTCCTGAGTGGATCACTAATTTCCATAGCTCTCAGCTGCCTGGGACCCAAGTGTAGGGGACGGGCAGTGGGGGTCTGTAGCGTCCCTGGTTTCGCAGCCTCAGTGTTGTTTCATACTGAGGAGCAGAGGTGCTGGAGGGTCTGTAATGTGGAAAAGGAGGGAGTGGAACCATTGCCCCCAACGCTGCCTTTTGAGAGAGGGTCTAGGAGACCTGGCTAAGCAAAGGCTTCATTCCTTTTTAGCTTCCTGGCTGCAGAACATCCTCTCACACAGACCTTTTCCCTTCCCTCGGCAGCCCGATCCCAGGGGAGGTCAATACCTCCTGGGGCTGATCATCAGCACCAGGAATTCTGGCTGCATGGCGCTCGCACCAAAGACCGTCCCCTTTCTGGGAATTGCTTCTGCTCCCTTTCTCAGAAGCTCATTCTGATCTCTGCAGCGCTGTTCTGTGTTGCAGTCTCTCCCACCTCCGTCGCTTCCTGGCCTGGAGGCTCTTCCATACTCTGCTGTTATAGCCCTAAACCATTTTCCTTAGGCAAGCAGAAAGTAATTCTTTATCTCAAGGCAAATCAAAGGCATTCACTCCTCTCAGTGACCTTGTGAATGTCATTCCTCTGCTGATGGCTTTCCAGGGAGGTTTCAGGGACTCGAAGAAATCAGCTGGATATGAAAAGGCAGTTGATGTTGGCACATGAAGCCTGTGGTCTCTGAGCACAAAGAGCTGCAGTTCCATGACAGCCCCTGGCCTTTCTTAGGCTCTGGTTTGACATGGCGTGCAGGAGCTGGAGCAGCCGGAGCAGAGAGCTTTCACTTGTGGCTTTAGAAAGAGAGAGGAAACTGGACTCTGAATCCAGCCACTTGCTCCATGTTTACATACCCAGCCTGAGAGTTACACACATTCATCCCATGCTGCTGAAGTCCATGGCGTTGCCCGAGGGATGAATTTGGCCTCCTCACACCAGTGCTCCCTGCTCTGTCAGGTTGGGGTGAGTGGGAGATCCCTGTGTGATACTTGGTTGTGCTTCCTGCTGCTGCACTCTCCCTCCCGGGGGTCACAGGGGTCTCCTTGGGATTGGGAGCTGCCTTTCCCTTTTGGCTGAGCAAGTTCCCTCTCTCCTGATCCCAGACCAGACTCCTATGCTGCTTTTGAAGAGTGAATGTCCTCTTGAAAGCTCAGGTCTGGCGTCCTTCCACAGGTCTTGGGGTGGTGCCCAGGGCAGGACACCTGACTAGAAGAGCCAACAGCAAGCTATCTGCTCCTGTCCCACTGGAGGGAGCCAGTCCCAGCCTGCCCTGGGTGCTTTCAGGGAATGGGGAGCGTTCCCTGCAGAGCCAGTGATGGGCAGGCTTGTAGACATTCTGCATATTTCCCTTGGATTCCTGCCTTAATCTGTGTGTTGGGAATCTCTTGAATGGAAGTGCCGAGAGGCTTGGGGGAGAACTCTGCACTCTTGGAACTGTTTGTTGACCTTCTCTGCCTGTGCTCATGTCATCTCTCCAGCCTCTGAAGCTGGCATCCAGCCCTCCCGAGAGAGCCTGTCTGCAACTTTCAACACGTCCTGCTTCTCTTGGAGCGCTGCTTGCAAAGGGCCCTTTCAGGCCGTGTCAGCCAGTGCCCCCAGGGCAGAATGCTCCTGTGTCCTATGCTGATCCTTTGGCCTGGAGTCCTTGAAGAACCTTGGGCTGAATTTGAGCCCTCTGATTGGGCCCTTTTGCCATTAAGGATTTGCTTTCTTTCATATGTGATCTGTTGTCCTTGGCAACACCTGATCTGTCAGGCTGTTCATGGCATCGTCATGGTGACTGCCTTCGTCTCTTTCCTGTCCTCACCCCCCTTCTGTTTTGAAGCAAATGGCTGGGTATCAGATGCCTGATGCCCCCAGCCTGAAGGATCCTGGGGACATTAGACCACCTCTCACCTACAATGGATAGTGGCAAACCAGTAGCGAAGCAGAACACCGCTTTTAAGCTTAGGTGCCAGCTCTCCCTCCACATCCCTTGTGTCTTATTGCCTGGGATCCTTCATGTCATGGCTCTGTTTCAGACTGAGTCCTGCTGGTCGCCAGCAGCCAGAGCTGGCCCTAGGCATGTACCCTGCTTGTATGCATGACTGCATGGTGGGCTTCCTGCCTTCTGCATGTGGTCTGGACTGATGGCTCCCTCCCCAGGGCTCTGCAGTGCCTACCCTGATTTCCCTCTCCACACCTCCCTTTGGCTTCAGTAGCTGTGTGTCCCATACCCACCTAGATCATACAGACACCCAAAAGAGGCACCAGAGGATTGGCCCGCGGCAGCTTGATCCAGCTGCTCCCCTTCCTTTTGACTTGGTCTTTGGCCTCTCGGGGCACCCCTGCATTGGGGCAACAGCCGAGCAGAGACTTCACCTGACTTTTCCACTCCCCTCCTCTCAGGCAGGAGCAGAAGTTACAGCCTCCCCAGCAGAGGCCTCAAAACGAGCACGACCAATGGAGGAGCACTAGGGCTGGGCCATTCATAGGGGCTGGCTAGGTGATGGGAGGGTCTCTGGGCTGCTGTCACCAGAGCGCAGAGGGAAGAATCCTTCAGGTCATCTGGTGCCAGAGACATAAACTGGCGGTTAAAGAAGTGTTAAACGTTCTAGAGCAATTAGTCAGAGGGCAGGGACTGAGGGAGAGATACGGCCAGGTGCACGGAAAGAGCCTGAAGCCAGGGAGATGTCGTAACGTCGCGTAGTGTGGACCCCGCGGTAAGTAGATCTAAGTACGTCAACTTCAGCTACGTTATTCATGTAGCTGAAGTTGCATAACTTAGATCCATTCCCCCCGCCCCCCACCCCCTGTAGTGTAGACAAGGCTTCAGTGTTAAAAATGTTTTATTTCTCATTTGAATTTGTCTTCCAGCTGGTGGCTCGTGTTTATGCCTTTTTCCGCTAAATTCAAGAGCCCTTTGGTACATAGTATTTTACTTACACGCTGTAATCAAGGCACCTCTGTCAGCGTTTTGATAATGTTAGCAGATGGAGCTCATCAGGTCTCTCACTGTACAGCATTTTCTCTGGCTCGTGAATCATTTTTGTGACTCTTCTGCACACTGCAATTTTTCAACATTTTTTTAAAATGTGGACTCCAGAGCTGGACGCCATGTTCCAGTGTCGGTCTCCCCAGTGCCATATAAGGAGGGACGATCATCTCCCTGCTCCTACTCACTAATCTGGCAGCACCACCATCCTCTGTCACATGGGCATCACTTGTGAGTTCTCTGTCTCTGGACCTGCACATCCAGGCCAGGGCTTGTTGCTTTCTGTACAGCATTCCAAGGTGCAGCCTTTCTCCACCTTCCCGATTGCCTCATACGGGTGTCAGGGAGCCACAGGGTCTGTGCTACACCCCAGCTTTGGAATGGTCTCTGGGAGGAACCCCTACAGTATGCCAGACCCTCTAGGGGTCCCACTCTTCCTCCAGGGTGCACCACAAGGCCTCTCCCCCTCCTGAAACTGGGCCTCTGAGCCTGCAGACCCCCTGCTTCACATTGTGAGCCCAGTTTAGGAAGTCCCACTGAGCCAGACCCTGGGGGAAACATGTCCTCTCCTCGGGGATCAGTGCCCCTTGCCCAGCGCCTGCAGGGACACTCACCCAGTGCTGTGAAACCAGTCGGGTTTATTGGTCACCTGGCACATGGCCCAGACAGCCCCTCGGGTGGCCCAGAGAACTAACGGTTACAGCCCAGCCTGGCCTGGTCAGCCAGCGCCCAGCCCACCTGCAGTGACCCCCTTGGTTCAAGCTCTGTCTGTCTCCAGCCCCTACCTCTTATCCTCTCACCTCCCCAGTCGAGCTGGGAACATTGCTCAGCCTCCCTGCTGAGAGATGGGGAAATCCATCTGCCTCTGGAGCCAGGGTTGCCAGAGGTAAATGTCCTGGGGACTGGATCTGCCGTTGTCTTCTCAAATTCTCCGTGGATAGGGGTCTGCCTCAGCCAGTCCTTTTCCAGTGTCCCATCCCAGCTCAGAGCATGGGCACCACTCGCACTTGCGTCTCCTAGCCTCCCTGAGAGCAAACAGTCCCTTTCCCCTCACTGGGGAACACTGCTACTTATAGGGGAAACTGAGGCACACGCCGGCTTAAAATTTTTTTTTAAAAATGTCTGCTTCGTCCCCATAGGCTGTTCCTCGTCTGCCCGGTTGGTTATTGCTGCCTCTTCTTCTCTGGCCTCCTGGGTGCCTCTTGGGTCTGTCCAGAATGCTGTTGCTGTGAGCTCATTTTCCTGGCCATTGCTCTGGCCATGTCAGCCTCTCGGGATCCCTGCACTGCCTCCTCTGTACCTGGTGCAAGCTGCTTGTCGCTCCTTGCACAATTCTGCTCCTTCCTTGGCCTGCTCTTGTCTCACTAGGGCACCCCTCCTCCTGCAAGCAGTGCCAGCCTTTATTACCCATCCACCTGTCCCTCCCACCGGCAATGCCCTCTTTGAACTGATCTGTAAAGAGGCAACTGGGTCCTTCCTTAACACCTTCCCCAAGATGCACCTGTGGCGATCTGTGGGCTGAACTGGTAGGGAGCTGGCAGGGACCAGTGAGTCCACTGCCTCCTGTTGACACAACCCACCACTCTCAAACCTGCAAAACGTGCCCATGGCCCCATCATCCTGAGCACCTGCCTCCCTTGCCCACTCCCTCCACCTGCGAGTTACACCAGCTGGGTTGTCTGCTCTGCGGTGGGGTGAGGGCAGTGTCTCCGTACATCTTTGTGCATCACCCGTGGTGGTCCTGAGTGGGCCTGTGAGTGCTGCTGCAATGGAAATAATAAAGAAGTGATACATAGGGCTGGGCTCCAGATTCAAGGCAAGACTCAGAACTAGACAAGAGCAGGGTGCACTTAGACTGGATAGCCAAGCCGGGCTGGAGGCCTCACCCAGGGGTCCCAGAACTGTTCTGGGGTATGGGAGCAGAGCAAGCACTGAGGGAAGCCAGGAGAAGGTAACTGTTGTGTGGGGCTTCCTCCCAAAGGGAATGCAGAATGGAGCCCGGGAAGCCTGCACAGGGGAGCCTATTGGCAGGACACCCACTGCTCGGATGGTGGCCACCTTCCAAACTCAGGTGGGACTCTGCTAGTCCTCCTTGGTGGGACCTGTTCCCTGGCTGGGAAGGTGGGTACCTCTCCCTAGTGCTGAGGCCTGGGAGTGCCCAGCTGGTATGTGGGGGGAGCTGCCCTTCCTCCCTCGACTGTCACAACTGCTCTTCAGGGCCTTTCTGCCTCTCCCCCCTGCAGCACCCTTGACTCCATCTATTACCATCGAGAGCTGCTGTGCCGCTCCCTGGACAATCTGCGGGTGGACTTGCTCACTGTCACCTCGTGCCATGGCATGAGGGAGGAGCGCGAGCCCAGGCTGGACAGCCTATTCCCTGATGAAGCCACTCCTCGTCCGCATTGCTTTGCAGGGAAGAGGGTAAGTCGCTGGCTGCCTCTGGGTGGGGATGGGGATGGGGACTGGACTGCCAGGGAGCCCTGGGACCGACATCCTGCCAGCAGACTGGCTGTCCTGCTTGCTGGCATGTCTGCCCCCGGGCAGTTCCTTGAATCCAAGCACGGAGGATGCAGGGGACAGCCTTGTCCTCATGGTGGGAGACATCCCTTAGGGCAAGACGTATTAACGGGGATACCCTATATCCCAGTAAAGAGGAGAAGATAGAAGTTGATAAAGTACACGTAGGATCTGAAGACAAACCATCAAATGAAAGAGAGTCCCATTCAATGACATCAAATGAATGCAGACAACTAAACAGTGACAAATGTAAGTGCTGGTATACAAATGCTAGAAGTCTAAATACTAAGATGAGTGACCTCAAGTGCCGGATAGGCATCTCAGAAATGTGGTTGAACGCTAATCAGTGGGACACAGTAATACTAGGATATAAAATATACAGGAATGACAGTTGGTTGCGCTGGTGAGGGGGTGGCACTACATGGGAAAGAAAGCGTAGCGTCACATACAGTGAAAATTATAAATGAATCAAACTGTACCATAGAATCTCCATGGATAGAAATTCCAAGCTTGAATAATAAGAATATAGCAGTAGAGATGTGTTACTGACCACCTGACCAGGATGGTGATAGTGATTGTGAAAGGCTCAGGGAGAGTAGAAAGTCTATAAAATTAGAAAAGTCAGTAATAATTGGGGATTTCAGCTATCTCCATACTGATTCACCTCAGGATGGGATGCAGAGATAACATTTCTAGACACCATTAATAGCTGCTTCATGATGCAGCTAGTCTGGGAACCCACAAGGGAAGAGGAAATTCTTGATTTAGTCCTAAGTGGCGCACAGGGTCTGGTCCAAGAGGTGAATATAGCTGAATCGCTCGGTAATAGTGACCATAATGTAATTAAATTTGATATCCTTCGGCGGGGTAACCAAGAAATCCATCACAGTCACATTTTACTTTGAAAAGAGGAACTATGCAGAAAGGAGGACATGAGTTAAACAGAAATTAAAAGGAATAGTCACGAGTGAAATGCCTGCAAGCTCCATGGAAATGCTTTAAAAACGCCATATAAAAAAAACAGAGGGCCAAAAAACAGTGAGGCGGCAAAATGTGCAGATGACACAAAACTACTCCAGCTAGTTAAGTCCCAGGCAGACTGTGAAGAGCTACAATGTTGATAAATGCAAAGTAACTCACATTGGAAAACATAATCCTCAGTACATATAAAATGTTGGGGTCTAAATTAGCTGTTACCACTCAAGAAAGAGATCGTGGAGTCACTGTGGATAGTTCTCTGAAAACATCCACTCAATGTGCAGTGGCAGTCAAAAAAGCGAACAGAATGTTGGGAATCATTAAGAAAGGGATAGATAATAAGACAGAAAATATATTGCCTCTATATAAATCCACAGTACGCCCACATCTTGAATACTGTGTGCAGATGTGGTCACCCCATCTGAAAAACAGATATATAGGAATTGGAAAAAACCTCAGGAGATCATCTAGTCCAACCTCTGCTCAAAGCAGGACCAATCCCCAACTACATCATTCCAGCCAGGGCTTTGTCAAGCCAGGCCTTAAAAACCTCTAAGGAAGGAGATTCCACCACCTCCCTAGGTAACCCAGGAGCACTCAAGGAAGACACGGCCATTGCAGAGAAGCTAAACAAATTCGTTGCAGTGGCCTCCACTGCAGAGGGAGATTGCTCCACCAGAGCCATTTTCTTTTTAGGTGATAAATCTGAGGAACTGTCCCAGACTGAGGTGGTGGAGAAGGTGGTTTTGGATTTAGATAGTGGCAGGATGATATTTTCTATCCCTTTCCTAGTAGATCCTGACATTCTATTAGCTTTTCTGACTGCTGCCGCCCATTGAAACGGAACCTGCCTGGAGTGTTCAGATGCGGTGAGCTTGGGCTCTCACCCTGCACCGGTGGGCCAGGTTCCTGGAGTGGGATGTGGGGCGGAGCCCTGGGAAATGTACAGTGGCTGGAGCTCCAGAGCGGCTGGGAAGGGAACAGTCGGTAGCTCTGAGTGTCTCTCCCCTAGGTCTTCTTCCTGAGCAGCAGAGTTCACCCAGGGGAAACGCCCTCCAGCTTCGTCTTCAATGGCTTTCTGGAGTTCATCCTGCGGGAGGACGATCCCCGAGCCCAGATGCTGAGGCGCATGTTCGTCTTCAAGCTCATCCCCATGCTGAACCCAGATGGCGTGGTGCGAGGCCATTACCGGTGAGAGCTGCGCTGCCTGCGGATGCTGGGGTGGGTTTCTCTCTTGCATACCTCCCTGGAGGCAGAGGCTAGGCTCGTGCGCTGGCAGGGCACGGGGGGGCTGGCGGTAATGAATGCCGGCTCTGGGGCAGCTGGGAACCGGCCTGGGTTGAGCTGTTGACAGGTTCAGTTTGCATCAGAACCCCCCAGTGAGGCAGGAGCTGAGTTTGGCAGAGTTTAGAGCCTATGACCCTCAGGTCAGGGCCAGCTCTAGTTTGTAGCCTGCTACATATCTCCAGAGGGACAAAAACACATTTAAAGCCCATGATCCCACCCAGGTGTTTGGTAGCCTCAGTCACTTGCCAAATCATGTGCAGAGCTTAGAGTGAAGGGGCAGGAATCACCGGCCCGGAGCAGAGCTCCGGGTTTTCCTGCCTGAGTGGCTGACCTCCCCAGTGCCTGCCGCGTGCGGTGTCCAGAGCAGATGCGGTGCTTGTGAGCAGAGCGCCAGTCGGCGCCAGGTGCAGACTGCGCAGAGCCAGTTGGTGGGAGGACTGCAGCTCGCCGCCTCGTTGGCCTTGTGAGAGAGCAGGGTTGTGTCTGACGCACACCTGGCCGCTCCCTTCGAGCCGTGACTTAGTTGGTAGCCGGGCTCTGAGCTGTGGTGTGTTACAACAGCAGCTCCTGCTGGCCACTGAAGGAGCTGCAGCACCACTATCTGTGAGCACAACCAGCCATTCATGAAGGGGAGACACTCCAGAGTCTGGTAGCAGTGGGTTGTCTCTTGGCCAGGGGCCCCCTCGGGCCAGTACAGGGGAGTGGAGTGTCTGTAGCTGAGCTTTAGGCCCCACAGCATGGTCTGAACCCCTGGAGATATGAGCTTCTCCTTGCAGTGACTTAAGCTGAAGGAGTGAGTGCTGCGGGGGGAGAAGGGGAGCCTCTGGGAGGGCCAGAAGGCCTTCTTCAGTAACTCCCCCCATCTCCCCGAAGAGGCAGTGCGGCCCCCTCAGAGTTGCCTCTGTGCCTTGTGAAGGCCTGATGATGGCTCCTTCTGCCTCAGTGGAGCCTCCAGCGGCTTGCTGCATGCTCTGTCCAGTCCTGGGGGTGGAGGGTAGCATTGCTAGCCCACAGCAGGGTGGGTGGGGAGATCCATGGGAAGGACTCTGGGCCCGGCCCCTGCCTTCGGCAGCATGCCCTGAGGCCTGCAGTGCCCAGCAGAGAGCATCCAGCTGGGGACAGGCAGGTGTCATGTCTCCCCTTTCCCTTCTGCAGAACTGATGCCCGGGGGGTGAACCTGAACCGCCAGTATCTGAGCCCTGATGCAGAGCTGCACCCTGCTGTGTACGGAGCCAAAGCCGTGCTCCTTTACCATCACATCCACAGCCGTGGCCCACCCGCTGCTCCTGACTGGAGGATACATGCCTCCCCGCTCACCTCCAGCTCGCTAAGCACAAAATCTTCCAACCATTCCATCCGCAACTGCACCGTGGCCCCGGAGGCTCCTCTGTCGGAGCTGGAGAAAGCCAACAACCTCCGCAACCACCCCAGCACCCATCTCACGCTTTCTCAGGACCCCCAGCCGCTGGAAGCACCTGCTGCTGAGCTGGGGAACAAGGACCAAGCTGTGTGGATCTTGCCTTCGGAGCCCACCGGGGAGCACTGTGAGAGGGAAGCCGAGACCGCCCCGTCAGTGGCTCCCCTGGAAGCCGTCCTGCCCCAGGAGAGCGGGCTGGCGTACTACGTGGATCTGCACGGGCACGCCTCCAAACGCGGCTGCTTCATGTACGGCAACAGCTTCAGCGAGGAGAATGCCCAGGTGAGGGCAGGGGCGGTGGAAGCTCAGCAGTGGGGGTGCCTGCTGCCTCCCCCTGGGCTGGGAAAAAGGGGAGTCCTGCTTTTTAAACCCAGACATAAATTGAGTTCAGCATGGGGTGAGGCCGGAGGGGGAGCATTCAGGATGGGGGTTGGCGCAAGGCTGGCATAGATGCATGGAGGTTCGGGGGACGTGTGCAGGTTGGGGGGAAGCAGGATTGGTGCATCTGGCTGGAGCGAGGGGCTGGGCTGGCTGATGGGGAGGAGAAATGCGCAGTACAACTCAGGGCCTGAGAGCCTGGTACTGAGCTCAGTGACACTGGAGTTCGTGGTGCTCCAGTCAGGTGCGTCTCTTACCAGTACGTCTCGGCTTGCCTCGGGAGCCAGTGCTGTGCCTGCACCGTGTGGGCACTGCCCGACCTCTGTCTGCCTCTCTCAACCTGTAGGTGGAAAATATGCTGTTCCCGAAACTCATCTCCTTGAACTCAGCTCACTTTGACTTCATGGGCTGCAACTTCTCCGAGAAGAACATGTACGCCAGAGACAAGCGGGACGGGCAGTCGAAAGAGGGCAGTGGACGAGTGGCTATCTACAAGGCCTCGGGCATCATTCACAGGTGTGCGGGCCCCTCGCGGGGGCTCTCCCCAGCCCTTCAGGCTGCTCACGTAGTGTCAGCACCACCTGGTTTAGTGCAGCGGCTCCCCCCGATGGGGCTGTACCACATCACCACGCAGCAGAACACCAGGCTGAGCCAGTGCTGTGCTGTGCGGAAATGCTCCGTGGCCAGCATATGAGGCCAGCCTGGGGTCCACACAGGCTCTGCCAGAAAGGTGTAAACTCCGTTTGCCTGGCAGAGGCGAGAGCAAGGATTGGTGCCCTGCCATGCCCACCCCTCTTGCCTGCCTGTGCCTGGCCTCTGCAGCGGCTCAGCAGTGGGGCCCAGCACAGGGGCTCAGTGTTAGTAGGAACCAGCCAGGATCTGGAGTCCCAGCACTAGGGTTCCCATATGGCTTCAGTGGCCATAGCTGAAATCTGGCTACTTGCTGTGATGAGCTCAGTCACCCCTACTGTGAGCCCAGGTGGGAGTGGGTGCTGCTGTGGGTGCCCTGCCCCCACCCTGGGGGCTGGCTGAGCCTCCCCTCTCCCTGGGGGTTGCCTGGCTGTTTAGTTTGGCTCTGCAGGCCCTGGGCATTCGGAGCCGCTAGCCCTGCTGCTTTCAGGGGAGGGCTCAGGAGCCCCCAAAAAAGGCTCTGTTTTTTCCTGTTCCAGTCGGAGTGCGGTGATGGGGTGTGCAGTGAGCTCCCTATCCTGGCTCCCTGCGCCCCGCTTCCCGCGGGGAGTGCTCAGCAGAGCTGGGATGCTTGGAAACCAGTCCTGGTCTCGGCGTGGCTCCTCCCACCTGGAACCACCTCCGGTCTTTAGAGGAGGCTGTCTGGCTGCAGGAGGAAGTAGAGCAGCTGGTCGGCACCGGGAAGCCTTGTGGACAGGTCATAGGTCATAGGACATCTGCTCTGTCACTGCCCAGCTGTGACCTTGGGCAGGTCCCATTGCCTCCCTGAGCATCTGTCTTGGGTAGGTTTCAGAGCAGAGCCGTGTTAGTCTGTATCAGCAAAAACAACGAGGGCTCCTCATGGCACCTGAGAGACTCACACAGTTATTTGGGCACAAACTTTCGTGGGCTAGAACCTACTTCATCAGCTGCATGGAGTGGAAAATACCGTAGTAAGCAGTATATATACACAGCACATGAAAAGATGGGAGTTTCCTTACCAAGGGGGGGAGGGGGGGGGGTCAGTCTAAGGAGACAATTCAGTTAACAGTAGAATACCAAGGGAGGAAAAATCACTTTTGTAATGGCAATGAGGGTGGCCCATTTCAGACAGAAGGTGGGAGTAACCACAGGGGGAAGTTAGTTTGTGTAACGACCCATCCACTCCCAGTCTTTATTCAGGCCTAATTTGATGGTCTGTCTTGTGTAATTAGTCCCGAGGGGCTATGTGTGTGCAGCAGCCAGCGCAGTGGGGCTCTTGGGCCAGTAACAAAGGACTGCAGCTGTGCCTCTGGCCCCTGCCTTCTAGAGAGACAGCCCCAGCAGCGGCCGTGCTGATGCAGTGGGAGGTGGCTCCCCCTCCGAGGATTGCTGGGCTCAGGGCAGGGGTTTGTAGCAAGACGTGCTGCTCACTTCTGCAATGAGGATGGTGGTCCTGGCTGTCCTGCTGTGAGCGCAGTGGTCCCGTTTCAGTGAGGGCTGTCAGCTCAAGGGGCAGCAGGTGAGAGGTGCCCCTTGGAGATGCTGAGAGGGGTGTGGTGTCGTTTGCTCTGGGTGTATGTCTCTGGAGCCTGGGAATAGTAATGGGGACAGTGCTGGTCCTCGTGGTGTGGATGAAGTGACGTGGGCTTCCCTTGTGTTTCCTAGCTACACACTGGAGTGCAACTATAACACCGGGCGCTCGGTGAACAGCATCCCCATGGCCTGCCACGACAATGGGCGGGCGAGCCCTCCACCCCCTCCAACCTTCCCCACCAAGTACACCGTGGAGCTGTTTGAGCAGGTAACGCGACTGGCTTGGTCACTCACGGTGCCTCGCGGTGCCGTACGAGGGGGAACCTGGCGGGCTTGATCACACGCAGTGCCTCGTGGAGCCGTATGAGCAGGGAACCCAGCGGGCTTGGTCACTCATGGTGCCTCGCAGAACCGTACGAGCGGGAAACCCGGTGGCCTCAGTCCTTCGTGGTTCCTCGCAGAACCGTACAAGCAGGGAACCTGGCAGGTGCGATCACTCTCAGTGCCTTGTGGAGCCGTACAAGCGGAGAACCTCGCAGGCGCCGTCACTCGCGGTTCCTCGCGGAGCTGTGCGAGCAGGGAACCGGGCAGGCGCCGTCACTCGCGGTTCCTCACGGAGCTGTGCGAGCAGGGAACTGGGCAGGCGCCGTCACTCCGGTTCCTCACGGAGCTGTGCGAGCAGGGAACCGGGCAGGCGCCGTCACTCCGGTTCCTCGCGGAGCTGTGCGAGCAGGGAACCGGGCAGGCGCCGTCACTCGCGGTTCCTCGCGGAGCTGCGCGAGCAGGGAACCGGGCAGGCGCCGTCACTCGCGGTTCCTCGCGGAGCTGTGCGAGCAGGGAACCGGGCAGGCGCCGTCACTCCGGTTCCTCACGGAGCTGTACGAGTAGGGAACCAGGCAGGCTCCCTCACTCGCAGTTCTCGCGGAGCTGTACGAGCAGAGAATGTGGCAGGCTCAGTGCTGAGCACTGAGCAGAAAGCGTGTGAGCCATAAAACTCCTCCCGGACTTGGGAGCAGCCCTATGGAATCAGCCCCTGGGGGCCCATCTAGGCCAATGTTTCTGCAGCTTTCACCTTGCTGGTTCCTTATTTGGAGTCAGGTTTTTGCAGTTTGCTGTACAGTCTTTGTAAAAGGTATCAGTGCTGACAGTGCAAACCCCGTAACTGGGTGGGGGATGCCAACGAGCTGCCAGAGTGCTTGAGCTGGAAGGGTTGGGCAGTGCCTGTCCTTGCTGCTGGGCGCATTCCTGGCTCCCTTTGGGGCGGCTGAGACTAGATCAGCAGTGCTGTGAGCTGTGGGTTGTCTGCCCTGTCTGCATGCTGCCCACGCCGAACGCGGGCCCCCAGGACCTGGGATTGGCACTCGATGACTCTCCCATTTGCTGCGCTGTGCTGTTCCCCGACTGGGCTCTTCCCTACTGAGTGCCTCTTGCCTCTGCAGGTTGGACGGGCGCTGGCCATCGCGGCGCTGGACATGGCAGAATGTAACCCCTGGTCCCGGCTTGTCATGTCTGAGCACAGCAGCCTCAACAACCTGCGAGCCTGGATGCTGAAGCACGTGCGCAACCTGAAGGGCATGGCTGCCTTCTCCCGCAAGAAGGGCTCCAAGTAAGGACCTGCCTGCATCTCCCCCAGGCGGCGTGGGGAGGGGACCCCGGGATAGGGCTAGCGGGTCTGCTGAGTGCATCAGCACCCCAGGGCCTGTGAAAGGCAGGTTAGTGGTGCCGCATGGCTGGGACTCTGCGAATTCCAGCGTTGTGTCCATGGGGCAGCCTCTGCCTGCAGCCAGACGCCGCCAGCAGGCTAGAGACTGCTCAGGGCTGGGCACCCCTCGGAGTTAGTGCTGACGTGGCAGAGAGAGGTGGGATGGCTCTAAGCAGTGTGGAGAGGGGCTGTGCTACTGGAGGGCCCGTCTTTCAGACCCACGCAGCTTACTCCTGGGGCCTGAAGGTCCCAGGGCCCTTCCCTCAGCATCCGAGCCACGCTCCAGCGGGGAGTGAGACCATTCATTCCAGCACCTTTCTTCGCTGCCTTCCCAAACTGTGGTGGCCAGATCCCAGCAGCACTACACTTCTGGAGCCCAGCCCTGTAAAACTCTGGCAGCGGCTGGGCTGGGACGTAGCACGCTGCTCCAGAGGGAGAGCGGCTTCCTGGCGGTCAAGTGCCCTGCCCCGCCCACTGGCAGATCTGTGAGATCATGGGGTGCCCCGCCCAGCTCATAGCACTAGAAGTGTGCACAGTGTTTTAGAAACAGGAAAGAAGATGAGTCCACTGCCCCTAGGAGCTGCCAGGAGCCCCCAGATGTGCACAGCACCAATGGCAGGGGTACTTTGAGCTCTGCACTGCAGTAGGCTCGGGGCTTCAGAGGGGCCAGTGCTTGCTGTCCCTCCCGAAACCCCCTTTTTTAAAGCCCTCTGGAAGGGGAGCTGGCGTTTGCCGAGAAGTACGCACAGGCCGTTTGGAGAAGAGGCCTGAACTCGGGACGCCAGGAGAGAATGGCGTTTCAGCAGGCAGCAGCCTCCAGCTTGGCCCTTCTCATGCTGCCAGTCATGGGAGAGCAGATTGAGCGGCTAGCGCAGCCGAGGGGTGTGGGAGCCAAACTCTTACTGCCATTTTCCCTGTTCCTTCCAGCGGGCTGCCCGCCTTGAGCTCCGAGAATGCCCTCTCCCGGGCCAGGAGCTACAGCCATGGTACCAGTGGGAGCAGCGTCAGCCAGCAGAACTCGCCCCAGATCAAAGCCTCATCCAGCTTCACCTTCAGCTGTAACAGGGCTGGTGGCCCCGCAGGCGGGAGTCAGAGCCCTCAGAAAGGCAGCCCGAGGGTCCTGGCACCAGTGAGAGGTAAGCTGGGCAGGGAGCCCCTCCTAGCTTTCATTCAGTACATGTGGAGCTGCTGTGTCAGGCAGTGCCCCTGAAGGAAAGCCCTGCGCCAGCCTGTGCTTTGCTTGAACTTAATAAAAGTGGTTTGCCGTGGAGCAGTAACTGCTTGTGAGGTGCTGCCTCCTGTGTCTTGAGCAACGCTCTGGGTGGCCAAGTGCAGCACGGAGCCTTGAGACTCCAGAGTCCAGCTGCAATGCTCCCCGCAGCTTCCCCCACCTTCAGTCAGCTCCCGTTTGGGAGTGTGGGCTGCCCCCTGGCTCCTGCCATCCTCCCCTGCAGCTGGTAGCTGGACACAGCTAGGTCAGCTGCTGCTCCTGAAGCCCTAGGGATCTGGGGCTGCTGCAGTGCTGGGCTAGCTACCCAGCTAGATGGAGCCTTTCTGTGGCAGTTATTGTATTGTCCAAATCCCACAGCCTGGTAAATCCTAGAGCAGGACCCAAAGCCACGCAACGGAAGCCATGTTTTAACTGGATTGCTGTGGTGGGAAGTCAGCTCGAGACTGCAGCGTCTAGAGAAGCTGGCAGGGGGAGTTCCAGCTCCATTCCCCAGCCATTGCTACTCCCAGAAGCATTCCCATGTCCAAGGGGCGCTCGGGCTAAGTGCTGAGAAGCACTAGGAGTTGCAGTGTTTCCAGTGTGCAGGGTGGATGGCAGAGCTATGATATGTAACCGGGGGGTGAGCCCAAGCGCTAGCCTACGCAGGTGCTCAGACTGGTTTACTGACCCCAAACTAACAAGGCCCTTCCACAGACCTGCCTGGCTTGGGTGATTCTGGCCACTGGCCACCTAGAACCTCTCTGGACCACATCTTGGTCCTATGGTGCCCTGACATGGAAACAAAGCGCGCTCGAAGGTGACTACCCCCCCGGCAAAGCCCTCGCTGTGCGCAGCACTTACTTCTCTGGCTTTGTCTCCCCGCTACACACGCTTGAGATGGGTTTAGAGCCAGTGGCAGGCTGCTTGCCTGGCCACGGACTGGAGACCACTAGGAAATCCCAGTGGGGTGCAGCTGCTGGCTGGCCGAGGACATTCAGGACATGATCAGCCTGTATGCTGTAATTCCCCAGCCAGCTCCACTAGGTAGGCCTGCTGCTCTAGGCTGGTCCCAGTGGCTAGCAGCCAAGTGCCGGGCTTGGATCGGAATCTGCCCTGAAGTATGTCCCGCTTGCCATGTCCTGCTGGGGCTGCAGTGTTCTCAAGGGCCAGGCATTGTCCATGGGACTCCACGGCTTGGGTAAAGGATCGTGGTACCAGATGCTGTTCTCCCAGAAGAGAGTGTTGGATTCCCGACTGGCTTGGCTTCCTGCACGCTGCCTTCGTTTCACATGTAGCTTCGCCCTGTGCTTCTGCTTTCCAGCTTTGGCAGCCTCCATGGGAACCCCATGGGGAACGAATAAAGGGCTTGTGTCTCCATGGGCATGTTGTAATGTCTGTTTCTTCAGCTTTGCTTGTTTTGTCTGCCGCTGTCGGCAAAGCAACCCGCTGGCCTGAGGCTGTGTGGCTAGAGCGAAACCAGGTCCTGTGCGGGCTGGGAACTGTCCTGGGACATCCCCGAGGCCAGATGAGTGAGAGACTGGGGTTCTGGGGGAGCCAGTCTTAGTGGGGAAGCTTAGGTAATACCCCAAGAATCCGTTCCTTCTGCTTTGTGCACATCCTGGGCCTCGGAGTAATGTGGGGTGGCCGGATTGCTGCCTGCGTGGTTGGCTGCGGCTGCACTGGCAGTTCACGGGAAGCCCTCCCAACTTTACCAGTGACTGCAGGGTTGGGAATGGGAGTGAGACCGGGCTTGCTGCAGGTGTAGTGTCCCCAGGAGCGGGGACGCTGGAGGCCTTCCTACACTAGCACTCCACAGTGCTAGAGCAATAGTGGGCGATTGCCCAGAGCTTGCTGTGGCGGTATGTGGGGCCAGGAGACTCATGACTTGCTAGTCTTTGCTCTAGAACTAGGGCCTGAAAGTACTACAAGTCCCAGCCTGGATGAGTGGGGCACCCAGGCTCCTTTGCAGGTTGGGGCCTGAACAATGTAGGCCCCGTCTTTCTTACTCCCCTTTCAAGCACACCAGAAGTCCTCACACTTCTGTAGTGTCCAGCCCCTCCTGGCATCTGGAAGCAGGGTCAGTTTGTGGTGGGCTGGTGAGAAGGGAAACACTCCAGGATGCTCCTGCTGGCTCGGTAATCATCACCCCTCCTCTATGCTGACAGTGCTGTCATGCTTCTGGGGCTCTGTGACCCTAGGCTCCCCTTGCTGTGCCCTGGAGAGCACCTTGCATAAAACCGACAGCAAAACCTGTCCGAAGGCTGGCTGCATTGAGCATACTGCTCCGAGCCCGGGAATCGGGCCTCCTGTGCTGGCTTGCAGCTCTCCACCTGCGTGTATTGGCCTCTCGGGGAGGTAATGCTCTGTGTTTGTGTTTGGCGGGCAGAGCCTTGCTTTCCCTGCCTGTAACATCTCTGCCTCCCGCACTTACAGAGCCGTCTGCATTGAGTGAGGTGGGCGGAGGAGGGGGCCGGCGCAAGTGGAACGTGCGCTGTATGGCGCAGGAGTTGGCCCGAGGCTCGGTCCTCGAGCGCAGAGGAGCAGAGTACTCTGACGGCAGTTCCGGCTCCGACCTGATAACATGCATTCCCTCTCCCAGTGCTTCCCGGCCATTGATGCTAACGGAGGGAGGGTTAGCCCCGGGTACAGACTGGGGAGCGGTGTCCAGCCATGCTGGCTGCTGTGGTGCCTCAGGGTGCAGTGTTAGACAAGCCAATGCTGGCGACACCAGTGCCCACCTCTGCTGCCTCGCTGGCACTGAGCCAGAGGGACTTGCCCCTACCAAGGCTGCCAGAGCCAAGAAAGGACTTGGGCTGGTGGTTAGAGAGGAGGACCCTGTGCCGTGCTGTGAACACACAGCAGTCCCTCCCGTCCCTGGCCCTGGGAGCGCTGGGCATGCTGGTGACAGGGCAGATCTGCTAACAGCCAGGTGAGGCCGAGGTAACCTGGACAAGGGCTGTGTCCCCTTCTCCCTGGCTTGGGGCAGGCTGGCTCCTGGACAGGTCCAGGGTCCTCATCAGCAGATAGCTCGGCTTGAGTGCTGAGGTCACTCCCCTGGGCCTGTGTGGGGTTGGTGGTGGCACCGGTGAATCCCTCACCTGCTCTCTCAGCCTGTGTGAAATTGGGGGGAGAAGGGGTGTTAATTTTTAAACAACGTCCCAGAAGCCCCATCACCCCCATGAGCAGCACCCCCCACAGGCAGAGTCTGTGCTGCTCCTGCCGTTAGACGTGGCATTGGCAGGGCGGCATTGAGACACCTGGGATATGGACTCTTGCCTTGCTGCTGCCCGGGCACTTGGGGCCAGGAGTCCAGCCCCAGGTTCTGCCTAGCACCTTTCAAGCTCCTATGCCGTGCAGTGCCATGCTGCGCTATGCCGCCGCCATCTCTTGCTCTGCTGTGGTCTTCCTTCCTTGCACATCTGCGATGCCCTGTTGATCTCCTCCCACAGGTGTCCCCACAGCCTATCACCTGCCGCCCTTGGCCTGGAACACCTTCTGAGGGGAATTGCTGAGCCACCACCTTTGCCATGTGCAGATGGTGCCGAGGAGCCCCCCCCCCCCCGGTGCCCTCCACAACAGGCACGTGTGCGCTTACAATCAAAGCCAGCGCCATCTCGGAGGCCACAGAGTGGAACCACCTGATCCTGGCTGGACCCCTGGCCTTTCTCCACAGGCCCCGTTTGGAGGCTCTTGGCCGCAGGATCCTGTGTTCTACAGAGCACCTAGCACAATGAGAAATGACAAAACAATTCACTGAGCTCAGAGGGCTTTCTCAGCGCCAGCCTTGCATGTGGGTGCCAGCTCTGCGTGTGGGCGCCAGTGCTTGGCAAACCCAGAAGTGATGGGTTCATTCTGCTCACTGAGCTGCATCCATGGCAGCAAGAGTTGGTTTATACACCACCCCAGAGCCAGCTGAGTGCCGCGTGGACACGCACGTGCGGTCCCTGCCCCGAAGGGCTGGTAACTTCACTGGGCAGCATACCAAGCCCAAGGACGGGGGATTGGACACAAGAGCCCCTGGTTTCCAATGCGAATCTCCTTCCTTGGCTGCTTTGCCCGGGTATCTGTATTTACACCGTGCAGAGAGTGTTCTTCCAGTAACGTCCCTAGGGGTGCTCCATGTTGGGTGCGCTCCCGGGCGCCTTTTGACCAGAGACATGTGGCAGCAGTGCCCTTCAGTCCACACCTGCACCCTCGCTATCCTCAGGCCTCGTACTCAGCCACCTCCGCCTGAGACAGCAGCTTGAGGGGCCCACTGTGTAGCGAGTTTTCCCTTTGGGAACAGCTCCTCATTTAGCGTTTCTTGTTTCAGGCTGTAGTTAGTGTGTTTAAGTTTTACTAGTTAGAGTAGTTTTTAGTAACTTTTTTTGGTGGCGGGGGACTTCTTGTCCCCCCTCACCCCATCAGGGCCTTTCCCGCCTTTGAAGGAATCTGTCTCCTCATGGCTAAATGCCCTGGATTTAAACATTGCCTCAGATGGTGGGATTCACTCTCTGTATTTGCTGCTTAGGAGACACTTGTGTCCCAGCTAAGTGTGAGATTTTTTTGAGGATTTAAGAGTAGGACTAGAAAAAACAGGAAAATTAAGTTTAGTCTTCTCATGATGGAGCACTGCCTTCTGCCTGCCTTACAGCTGGGCCCTGATCTCCTCTCTTCCTGCCCCATACAGTGGTCTTGCAATGAGGACAGCGCCTGTCGACCTCTGCAGCCCACTCACTCACCAGACCTTTGGGGGGGTTAGCACCAGGACTTCCAGGAGGAGGAGCTCCAGATCCCGTCACAGACAACTCCGCTGCCAAGAAGCCTAGGTCACCACAGAGACCTGCGTTTCCAAAGACCTCACAGCCCCGAAAGGGTACCACTGAGGTGCCAAGTTCTCCAGGTACAGAGATTTCAGGTACTTTTAAGTCCCACAGTACCCAGCATTATTTGGTATTGCCCAGGCATGATCATGGTGCAAGGGATTCTAAGGACTCTGCATCAAAGAAATTGGTACCGAAGGTGGGTCCCACTTCCATGTTATCTACAGTATCCACGTCGACGTTGCAAACTGGTCAACTGGTGCTATCAATGCCAACATCATCCTTGGTACCACCACTTCCCACCGCAGAGCTTTGCCAGGTTTCTGTGCAGATTCACTGGTACTGCATGCATTTCAGGTTCTCCAGGGACTTGTTTGTCTCAGATGAACCCACCTCCTTCCTACTAAAGAGTACACAGAGACTCTTGGTACCGGAATGTTGTCTGTCACTGCATCATTCTCTAGCACCACCTTGTTCCCAGGTACCCACTAGAAAAGGACAAGCAAACCTGCCTTAACACCAGCCCTTCTGCTCCTCCCATGGACTATGAGCAGGGTAGCTCCTCTAACTCTGGTTTCCATGTGAGAGTCACTTAGTTCCCAGCCCAGAGCTACCTCTCCTGACATCTTTTCTGAGAGAGAAACTCCAAGACACAGACAGACTGCTGTCACTCCACATTCTTCCTGGTATGATCAACCCTGGATGCCCCACTTTTCCCTTATGGCCCCCCTCAGTTGCTGTATTGGGACTCAAGGGGATGCTTATCAGCAACAATTCTCCAGAGTGGCCAGCTACACTGGTGATGACCACCAAAGGAGTGATCACCAACTCCTCCTGTCCCTCCACATCAGCCTCTGCACCTTCGGAGGAAGCTACACCAAAAACTTAACCTCTCCTGCTCGCCCCGCATACACAGATTATTTTAAGCAGTTCCAGGAGCTTATGAAGAGGATCTAACTCCCTCCAGATCCCCTTGGAGGAGGTCCATGAGACCCGCCATGAACTTTGAGACGTCCTGTATACTGCCACTTTGAGTCCAGTAGCTTTGCCTGTAAACAAGGCTTTACCTGAACCTCCCAAAACAATCTGGCAGACCCTGGCCACCAACCTCCAACTGGTAAAAGGGCAGATCATGTTCCTGATAAAGGTTCTGAATTTCTGCCAACCATCCCCCAGCACCTAACTCCTTGGTCGTGGATGCTGTGGCTGAGCGAAGTAGACAACCCCACAAGGCCACACCGCATAGTAAAGACCCACAATGCCCTGTTGTTGTGTTTTTAGGCTCGTTTAGATGAGGGGTTTTGCACTGAGTAGGGATACTTACATCGCCGACCTGGTGGATCGCAGCATGAAGAAGCAGGTTTAAGAGAGATGCATTGTGCCTGAAATGCCTAGGTGAGACTCATTCTCTGGCACCTGGTGCTAGCTGCAGCACACTTACTGCTTGGCAGACAGAACAGACTTCTGACCCTTCTGTTACAAGAGCCCTTGTCAGTCGAACCTCTGGGCTCCGATAATTCCAAAGGGTGGAAAGGAAGGCTAGGAGACCTGAATCAGCTCCAAGCACTTCCAGAGCTAAGAAAGTGTCAATCATGACAGCTTCGGCCGTGGCACCAAGCTCCAGTTCCAAGTCAACAGAGCTTCTGTTAGCCAAGGCCTCAATCCAGCTCCAGAACTGTTCTGGTCTCCATCAGAACTGGAGAGAGACCCTAGGGATTGGGACAATTTACTGGATCCAATTCCATCAGTTCTGAAGAAAAGGAGGCTAAATTTAAAACATCTCAGGTGGTTCTTTGGCCAATTCGCAGCATGCAGATGCAAGACCTAAGGACTTAAGACTTCTGGATCTTTCAGAGGAAACTGATCCAAAAAAGAGGCCATCGGATCGAATCATAGCAGCTCACCCTCATATTATCATAGTTACAGCGCATGTTGATCTGGACCTGCATCATATACCAGGTCCGGCCGCATGACATTGTTCTCCTGATAAGAGACCGAGACGATAGTGAGCGGGAGAGCTCTCCAGGGTCCCTGCTACCACCGCCTTACATTCCACCTGGCTAATCAAGAAAGACCCTATCACTACTTTCTGTATTTCAGATCCCTACTTCAGTTATCTTCCCTATTGTTTCAGTATCTGATCCAGGATTGAATCTGTAGATGTTGAGCTCACCCCTACACATCTAAGACTCAATCTTCTAGTGTGAAACAGTCTCCCTCCTCAAATGAACATTCCTGGACATTCTAAGTGTCAAACCAGTAATGTAATGCCAGATTTGGGTACTTGGCAAGACTGGCCCATGCCACCATGGATGTCTTGGCCATCTTTGCCAACCTGTTTATTAATAGCAGTCGAGAGAACCTGATTCTTTGATTCCAGAACAACTTCCAGCTGAACCTATGGATCTGAGGTTTCCAGATCCAAGAGCCAGGGAACATTGCCCTACCTTAATGCAAGACACTGTCTCTGATGGAGGGTGCCAGGACAGATCTCCTTGGAATGACTCCTAACAAGAAGTCATGGAACTAGAAAATGGTTCGTTTCCAAATGAGAATGCCGGTGTAGCTGCAGCAGCATCTCCTTCTGAGGACGCAATTCAGTTCCATGGGCCTGTGGACAGGACGGCATCAACTTGAAAATCATAAGAACATAAGAACGGCCGTACTGGGTCAGACCAAAAGTCCATCTAGCCCAATATCTGTCTACTGACAGTGGCCAATGCCAGGTGCCCCAGAGGGAGTGAACCTAACAGGCAATGATCAAGTGATCTCTCTCCTGCCATCCATCTCCATCCTCTGACGAACAGAGGCTAGGGACACCATTCTTTACCCATCCTGGCTAATAGCCATTTATGTACTTAACCACCATGAATTTATCCGATTCTCTTTTAAACACTGTTATAGTCCTAGCCTTCACAACCTCCTCAGGTAAGGAGTTCCACAAGTTGACTGTGCACTGCGTGAAGAAGAACTTTCTTTTATTTGTTTTAAACCTGCTGCCTATTAATTTCATTTGGTGACCCCTAGTTCTTGTATTATGGGAATAAGTAAATAACTTTTCCTTATCCACTTTCTCTACATCACTCATGATTTTATATACCTCTATCATATCCCCCCTTAGTCTCCTCTTTTTCAAGCTGAAGAGTCCTAGCCTCTTTAATCTTTCCTCATATGGGACCCTCTCCAAACCCCTAATCATTTTAGTTGCCCTTTTCTGAACCTTTTCTAGTCCCAGTATATCTTTTTTGAGGTGAGGAGACCACATCTGTATACAGTATTCAAGATGAGGGTGTACCATGGATTTATATAAGGGCAATAATATATTCTCAGTCTTATTCTCTATCCCCTTTTTAATGATTCCTAACATCCTGTTTGCTTTTTTGACCGCCTCTGCACACTGCGTGAACATCTTCAGAGAACTATCCACGATGACTCCAAGATTTTTTTCCTGACTCGTTGTAGCTAAATTAGCCCCCATCATATTGTATGTATAGTTGGGGTTATTTTTTCCAATGTGCATTACTTTACATTTATCCACATTAAATTTCATTTGCCATTTTGTTGCCCAGTCACTTAGTTTTGTGAGATCTTTTTGAAGTTCTTCACAATCTGCTTTGGTCTTAACTATCTTGAGTAGTTTAGTATCATCTGCAAACTTTGCCACCTCACTGTTTACCCCTTTCTCCAGATCATTTATGAATAAATTGAATAGGATTGGTCCTAGGACTGACCCTTGGGGAACACCACTAGTTACCCTCTCCATTCTGAGAATTTACCATTAATTCCTACCCTTTGTTCCCTGTCTTTTAACCAGTTCTCAATCCATGAAAGGATCTTCCCTTTTATCCCATGACAGCTTAATTTACATAACAGCCTTTGGTGAGGGACCTTGTCAAAGGCTTTCTGGAAATCTAAGTACACTATGTCCACTGGATCCCCCTTGTCCACATGTTTGACCCCTTCAAAGAACTCTAATAGATTAGTAAGACACGATTTCCCTTTACAGAAACCATGTTGACTATTGCTCAACAGTTTGTTTTTCTATGTGTCTTACAATTTTATTCTTAACTATTGTTTCGACTAATTTGCCCGGTACCAACGTTAGACTTACCGGTCTGTAATTGCTGGGATCACCTCTAGAGCTCTTTTTAAATATTGGTGTTACGTTAGCTAACTTCCAGTCACTGGGTACCGAAGCCGATTTAAAGGACAGGTTACAAACCTTAGTTAATAGTTCCGCAGCTTCACATTTGAGTTCTTTCAGAACTCTTGGGTGAATGCCATCGGGTCCCGGTGACTTGTTAATGTTGAGTTTATCAATTAATTCCAAAACCTCCTCTAGTGACACTTCAATCTGTGACAGTTCCTCAGATTTGTCACCAACAAAAGCCGGCTCAGGTTTGGGAATCTCCCTAACATCCTCAGCCGTGAAGACTGAAGCAAAGAATCCATTTAGTTTCTCCGCAATGACTTTATCGTCTTTAAGCGCTCCTTTTGTATTTTGATCGTCAAGGGGCCCCACTGGTTGTTTAGCAGGCTTCCTGCTTCTGATGTACTTAAAAAACATTTTGTTATTACCTTTGGAGTTTTTGGCTAGCTGTTCTTCAAACTCCTCTTTGGCTTTTCTTATTACACTCTTGCACTTAAGTTGGCAGTGTTTGTGCTCCTTTCTGTTTGCCTCACTAGGATTTGACTTCCACTTTCTAAAGGAAGTCTTTTTATCTCTCACTGCTTCTCTTACATGGTTGTTAAACCACGGTGGCTCTTTTTTAGTTCTTTTACTGTGTTTCTTAATTTGGGGTATACATTGAAGTTGGGCCTCTATTATGGTGTCTTTAAAAAGCGCCCATGCAGCTTGCAGGGATTTCACTTTAGTCACTGTACCTTTTAACTTTTGTTTAACTAACCCCCTCATTTTTGTATAGTTCCCCCTTTTGAAATTAAATGCCACAGTGTTGGGCTGTTGAGGTGTTCTTCCCACCACAGGGATGTTGAATGCTATTGTATTATGGTCACTATTTCCAAGCGGTCCTGCTATAGTTACCTCTTGGACCAGCTCCTGCGCTCCACTCAGGATTAAATCTAGAGTTGCCTCTCCCCTTGTGGGTTCCCGTACCAGCTGCTCCATGAAGCAGTCATTTAAAGTATCGAGAAATTTTATCTCTGCATTTCGTCCTGAAGTGAAATGTTCCCAGTCAATATGGGGATAATTGAAATCCCCCACTATTATTGGGTTCTTAATTTTGATAGCCTCTCTAATTTCCCTTAGCATTTCATCATCACTATCACTGCCCTGGTCAGGTGGTCGATAATAGATCCCTAATGTTATATTTTTATTAGAGCATGACATTTCTATCCATAGAGATTCTATGGAACATGTGGATTCGCTTAAGATTTTTACTTCATTTGAATCTACACTTTCTTTCACATATAGTGCCACTCCTCCCCCTGCACGACCTGTTCTGTCCTTCCGATATATTTTGTACCCTGGAATGATTGTGTCCCATTGATTGCTCTCAGTCCACCAGGTTTCTGTGATGCCTATTATATCAATATCCTCCTTTATCACAAGGCACTGTAGTTCACCCATCTTATTATTTAGACTTCTGGCATTTGTGTACAAGCACTTTAAAAACTTGTCCCTGTTTATTTGTCTGCCCTTTTCTGATGTGCCAGATTCTTTTTTATGTGACTGTTTATCATCTGATCTGGCCCTTACATTATCCTCTTCCATTCTCTGCTCCTGACTATAACCTGGAGATTCTCTTTCAATAGACGCTCCTCTGAGAGAAGTCTCTGTCCGATCCAAATGCTCCTCTGCAGCAGCCGGCTTTCCCCCATCTCCTAGTTTAAAAACTGCTCTACAACCTTTTTAATGTTTAGTGCCAGCAGTCTGGTTCCACTTTGGTTTAGGTGGAGCCCATCTCTCCTGTATAGGCTCCCCCCATCCCAAAAGTTTCCCCAGTTCCTAATGAATGTAAACCCCTCCTCTCTACACCATCGTCTCATCCATGCATTGAGACTCTGAAGCTCTGCCTGCCTACGTGGCCCTGCGCGTGGAACTGGGAGCATTTCTGAGAATGCCACCATAGAGGTCCTGGATTTCAGTCTCTTCCCTAGCAGCCTAAATTTGGCTTCCAGGACATCTCTCCTACCCTTCCCTATGTCATTGGTACCTACATCAGTAGCTTTGGAAGAAACCACCTATCCAGTGTTTTGATGTTTTGGACTCTCCTGCAAGGAGGAAAGTCTCCTTGCCTGTGTTAAAAGGTCTTTGGCAACCAGCAAAATCTCTCTAGTCCAGTCTGTCTTCATGTCAATCAGTTTCAAAACAGGCTGACAGACTGTATTAGGTCACATATGAAGGATTCTCCTGCTTTCACCCATCACCTCCCTCTCGTTTTTTTAATGTAACAGCAGCCGTTCAAAGGTTCAAGTCAGGTCTTCAACATTCTACCCCTTATGACAAAGAGGGGGAAAAGCTGGATTTTCTACAGAGAGAATTGTGGTTTTTTGGCTTCTTTAAACATGTATGTGGCCAATTATCAAGCAGTTGTGGCCACAGGTATTTTCACTTGCGGGAGATGTCAGTCTTCACCAAGATTCTTCCAGGGGATCAGAAAAAGTTAACAGCAGCTCTCAACAAAAAGGGACAAGGCTAAAGCGTGCCATCAGGCATTTGCTGTCTCCCATACCACCTCAACATCTGTAGCATCAGCAGTAGCTCTCCCTAGGCATGCATGACTATGGTCATCCTCTCTTCCGATGGAAACAAAATCTAAATAGAAGATCTGCCCTATGAAGGGGTGGGACATTTTAGTGTGAAAACTGATGCGCTATTGGGAAAGACACGCTCCACTACGAGATCTCGGGGATTACTGCCTCATTATAGAAGGAAAGCACCTCTGCCCGTGTTCAGGTGTCGCAGGAAATATTTTCCACCCTCTTCCTCTTTGGCTTATAATCAAGAGAGACAGTCACGCTATCAGGAACTCCACCACCGCCCCAAACGTTCTCTCCTCCACAGAAGAGGAAGAAATCCTACAAGCCTCAGATGGGGACAAAACTCCTTGGCCGTATCCTCTCTGCCTAATGTCAGGCCACAGATTGACACGAAGATCGAGAAGTCAAACTCGAATAGCTTAATGGGACGAAATCAGGGGGCCCAGATAATCTTCAACCAAGAGTATTAAAGGAACTGGCACATGAAATTGCAAGCCCGTTAGCAAGAATTTGTAATGAATCTGTAAACTCAGGGGTTGTACCGTATGACTGGAGAATTGCTAACATAGTTCCTATCTTTAAGAAAGGGAAAAATGTGATTCGGACAACTACAGGCCTGTCAATTTGACATCTGTAGTATGCAAGGTCTTGGAAAAAATTTTGAAGGAAAAAGTAGTCAAGGACATTGAGGTCAATGGTAATTGGGACAAAATACAACATGGTTTTACAAAAGGTAGATCATGCCAAACCAAACTGACCTTCTCAAAGAAGGTAACAGATTTTTTAGACAAAGAAAATGCAGTGGATCTAATTTACCTCGATTTCAGTAAGGCATTTGATACGGTTCCACATGGGGAATTATTAGCTAAGTTGGAAAAGATGGGGATCAATATGAAAATTGAAAGGTGGATAAGGAACTGATTAAAGGGGAGACTACAACGGGTCGTACTGAAAAGTGAATTGTCAGGCTGGAGGGAGGTTACAAGTGGAGTTCCTCAGGGATTGGTTTTGGAACCAATCTTATTTAATCTTTTTATGACTGACGTTGGCACAAAAAGTGGGAATGTGCTAATAAAGTTTGCGGATGACACAAAGCTGGGAGGTATTGCCAATACAGAGAAGGACTGGGATGTCATACAGGAAGATCTGGATGACCTTGTAAACTGGAGTAATAGTAATAGGATGAAATTTAATAGTGAAAATTGCAAGGTCATGCATTTAGGTATTAATAACAAGAACTATTGTTATAAGCTGAGGAGGCATCAGTTGGAAGTAACAGAGGAGGAGAAGGACCTCGGAGTATTGGTTGATCACAGGATGACTATGAGCCGCCAATGTGATATGGCTGTGAAGAAAGCTAATGCAGTCTTGGGATGCATCAGGCAAGGTATTTCCACTAGAGATAAGGAGGTGTTAGTACCGTTATACAAGGCACTGGTGAGACCTCATCTGGAATATTACGTGCAGTTCTGGTCTCCCATGTTTAAGAAGTATGAATTCAAACTGGAACAGGTTCAGAGAAGGGCTACTAGGATGATCTGAGGAATGGAAAACCTGTCATATGAAAGGAGACTCCAAGAGCTTGGCTTGTTTAGCCTAACCAAAAGAAGGCTGAGGGGAGATATGATTGCTCTCTATAAGTATATCAGAGGAATAAATACCAGGGAGGGAGAGGAATTATTTAAGCTCAGTATCAATGTGGATACAAGAACAAATGGATATAAACTGGCTATCAAGAAGTTTAGACTTGAAATTAGATGAAGGTTTCTAACCATTAGAGGAGTGAAGTTCTGGAACAGCCTTCCAAGGGGAGTAGTGGGGGCAAAAGACATATCTGGTTTCAAGACTAAGCTTGATAGCCTAACTTTGGCAATTAATTGATCTTTGATTATTAGCGGGTAAGTATGCCCAATAGCCTGTGATGGGATGTTAGATGAGGTGGGATCTGAGTTACTACAGAGAATTCTTTCCTGGGTGCTGGCTGGTGAGTCTTGCCCACATGCTCAGGGTTTAGCTGATCACCGTATTTGCAGTCGGGAAGGAATTTTCCTCCAGGGCAGATTGGCAGAAGCCTTGGGGGGGTTTCACGTTCCTCTGCAGTGTGGGGCATGGGTCACTTGCTGGAAGGTTCTCTGCACCTTGAAGTCTTTAAATCACGATTTGAGGACTTCAGTGTCTCAGACACAGGTTTGATACAGGAGTGGATGGGTGAGATTGTATGGCCTGCATTGTGCAGGAGGTCAGACTAGATGATCATAATGGTCCCTTCTGACCTTAAAGTCTATGATTCTATGACCATCCTACTCCCATTACTGGAGATTTGTCCCATTTCTGCACTGCATGGACAACTGTCGCCTCCAACAGATGGGTAAAAGAAGATGATACTATCCAGTTCAAATCCCTTCCTTCATGCAAATCCCCCTGTCATGTTATTGACTTGAACTGGGACGGTATAGAACATTGTTGCAACCAAAGTCCTGTAGTGGCACCAAATATTATATAAAGGGGGTCAAATAAGGTGTCTAAGACAAGGTTATGGTTTCCTGGTTATGATTATGCTGTCTGTATGTGTGTATCATTTTTGTAGTTAGTTATAAATATTATCTCTATACAATCTGTATTTCAAACTTCTGCTATGCTTCTGGGTGACATCCCAGACAAGTTAGTGTCAACTCTGCCTAGCCTGCTTGATGGCCCATTAAGGACCATCAGCTATACAACTGACCCATTGAGAGATGGCAGCTATGCCTTGTAACTCAGCAAAGTATGCAGGGACTTGCCCATGTGACTGCAGACTGTAATTTTAAACAGTAAGGACAAAGAGGTGTTCTTACACCTGGAAAAGCCTATAAAAGGCTGATGCCTCATCTCCATCTGGTCTTCAATCCTGCTTCTTACTTCTGGAAGGACTTTGCTACAAACAGAAGCTCTACACAAAGGACTGATGATCCGTCCCAGCTGGGGATGTACTGCAGAGACTTGACTTCAACCTGCAGTTTATTCTATCATTGCTACAAGCCTGAACCAAGAACTTTGCCATTACTGTATAGATCATAGAATATTAGGATTGGAAGGTCATTTAGTCCAACCCCCTGCTCAAAGCAGGACCAATCCCCAGATTTTTACCCCAGTTCCCTAAATGGCCCCCTCAAGGATTAAACTTACAACCCTGGGTTTAGCAGGCCAATGCTCAAACCACTGAGCTATTCCTCCCCTCAATTGTATCTAATTGATTCCATGTAACCACTTCTTGCTCTCATCTATATCTTTTTCCTTTTATGAATAAACCTTTAGATTTTTGATTCTAAAGGATTGGCAACAGCATGATTTGTGGGTAAGATCTGTTTTGTATATTGACCTGGGTCTGTGGCTTGATTCTTTGGGATCGAGAGAACCTTTTTTTCTTTTACTGGGGTACTGATTTTCATAACCATTTGTCCCCATGATGAGTAGCACTGGTGGTGATACTGGGAAACTGCAGTGTCTAAGGGAATTGCTTGTGTGACTTGTGGTTAGCCAGTGGGGTGAAACCAAAGTCCTCTTTGTCTGACTGGTTTGGTTTGCCTTAGGGACGTCCATACTACCCGCCCGGGTCGGCGGGTAGCGATCGACTTCTCGGAGTTCGATATATCACGTCTCATCTAGACGCAATATATCGAACTCCGAACGCGCTCCCGTCGACTCTGGAACTCCACCACCGCGAACGGCGGTGGCGGAGTCGATGGGGGAGCCGCGGACTTCGATCCCGCGCCGTGAGGACGGGTAAGTACTTCGAATTAAGGTACTTCGAGTTCAGCTACGCTATTCGCGTAGCTGAACTTGCGTACCTTAGTTCAAACCCCCCACCAGTGTAGACCAGGCCTTAGAGGTGGAAAAACCCCAGCCTTGGGCTGTAACTGCCCTGTCTTAAGCAATTGGTCCTGAATTGGCACTCTCAGTTGGGTCCTGCCAGAACCAGCATCGTTATACCCCCCTCCCCACCCTTTTCAGGGACCCTTCCCAGGAGAGGTTATTGAGGACATAATACAAGCTCCATTGCAAGCAGGAGCTATAGAAGTAGTATGATTAACTTCCAGAAACACAGGGTTGTAATCCCAATACTTTCTAATCCCAAAAAAGAATGGAGAGCTCAGAACAATTCTTGATCTCAGAGCTTTAAACGGTCACATTAGGAAGAGTCAGTTCCGGATGCTAACCCTGGTTGTGATTATTCCTTCCCTGTCTACTGTCGCTGCTGTCGATCTCAAAGATGCATACTTCCATAAGACCTTCCCATTGCAAATACCTACCTTTTACCCTTGGTCCAGAGCACCACGCCCAGAGTTCATACCCAGCATCTGGCTCCGGCAGCAGTATATCTGAGCCGAGAAGGGATTTTCATCTTCCCTTACTTAGACGACTGGCCCCTGAGGGTTCCGTCTGAGGAAGAATTAGGGAAAGCCGTTCTGTTTGGTTCCCCACGTGCTGTGTTCACCATATCGATTGCAGCTGGCAAAATCAATGCAGCAACTCACCTCAAATGATGCTTTCTGAGCTTGGCCAGACCCAGACTTGGCTTTCTTGAATTGCACTTGTTGATACAAAAGTTCTGCTTTCCGGCACTGGAAAGATGACTTTGGTTTTCCTGTGTTCCTTGTCAGGGGTTTCCAAGTGTCATTTAAGTTTTGTTAGGTGTCATGGTGTCGCTAGATAGCACTGTGGGGTGTAACAGGCATTTCTGGCCTTTCTTCGTTCTTGACCAAAACACTGGTGAAGCCATTATCAAAGAAAGCCCGTCACGTTTGTGGGCACATTTCTTGGACTCATCTTTCGTTCCTAACTGCATCACTAGACTCTCCGCTGGAGGTTGAAGCAGATGCTTTGTGTAAAAATGAGCTAACTGGGTCTCTTACCATAATAGTTCATTGTTAAGTGAGTGAGGCCAGGACATACGAAGGCTCTGTGTGGTGATACTATGGCAGCATGGAGACAGTGACTCTTTTCGTGTGCGCCAACAGGGATGCAAGAAGATATGGATCCTGCCTTAAGGAGCTAACAAGCCACTGCAGAGTCTCATCTGAGGAGAGGCCAGCACAGGCTCCTCCCAGCTCAAGCAGAGAGGATGCCCACGGCTAAGGATCTTCTGCACTCAGGTCCCTCAGGAGGATGCTTGCACAGCTGGAATGGTGCAAATGGCCAAACTGGCATCTGCAGAGCCAGTGTGTCTGGAACTGCGCCACAAACGCTGCGCCAGGAGGCTGCCATTTTGATTTACAAAATGGTGGCCTCCGCCCAGTGCAGCCTTACCTGTACAGTGTGTGCAAGATCACCCTGGGCAGAGGCTGCTATTTTGTAGATCAAAATTGCTGCCACCTGGCATGGAATTTGGGGAGCTGGTCCAGACACATTCAGGGGCTGACAGCATCATCTCTCAGGCCCGTTGGACCTGCTGCCCCATATGCTTACGGCACAACCCCATTTGGGGCCACAACCCACAGTTTGGGAGCCTATATCCTACAACATAAGAATGTCCACACTGGGTCAGACCAATGGTCCATCTATCCCAGTATTCTGTCTTCCGACAATGGCCAGTGCTAGACGCTTCACAGGGAATGAACAGAACAGAGCAATTATCTAGTGATCCACCCCCTGTCGCCCATTCCCAGCTTCTAACTGTCAGAGGTTTAGGGACACCCAAAGCATGGGGTTGCATCCCTGCCCATCTTGGCTAATAGCCATTGGTGGGCCTATCCTTAATGAATTTATCTAGTTCTTTTTTGAACCCAGTTATACTTTGGTCCTTCACAACATTCTATAGAAATGAGTTCCACGGGTCGACTGTGCATTGTGTGAAGAATTCTTCCTTTTTGTTTGTTTTAAACCTGCTGCCTATTAATTTAATTGGTGACTCCTAGTTCTTGTGCTATGAGGAGTAGATAAGGAAGTGTTATTTACTTTCTCCACACCAGGCATGACTTTAGAGACCTCGGTCATATCCCCCCTTAGTCATCTCTTCTCCAAATTAAATTATTACAAACAAACAAGTAAAAGATGTGCTTCTAAGAATAAAATCTAATTTAACAAACTAGAGTCTTTTGCCCCAAGTCAGGTTTTCACCTAGATTCAGTTTATAGAGACTGAACATCCACTTTTTACAGATCCACCGCTCGGGCCTCTTCTGTCTGCCCAGTAGAGGATGCCAAAATGACTTTGTCATTGCTTATATCTTCCAAAGACTCAGGAAGGTTTCCTGGAGCTGCAGCTTCCATTCCCCATGAGAGTGTTAAGTGTCCATCCCCCATTCTGGTTTGTCTGATGGCTTTGTCTACCTTGCATGTAAATGTACCTTCATTGTCTGTGTCTGGCAACCAGGCTGGTCAGACAAGGAGCTGCATGTCCCTTCGTCTTGGGCGGGCTGGGGTTCCTGGCCTGCTTGCTAGACACATTTTAAGAACTGAATTCTAGCATGTATTTCTAATGTTTTATACACACCCCAGATATACACACAGGATGGTTTTCGGGACCAGAGTGTCACCAGTTTGTGTATGCCTTACACCACGCCTTTCGGATACTGATGGACAACAATGTGTGAGGTGTAGTGAGTATGCCAGGCCTGACAAGCTGCTGCCACAGTAGTGAACTGCCAGTGGGACTCTGTGGCAACTCCCCGCCACCCTCACGCGCACACCGTTTTCTGTAATGAAAAGGTATCTTCCAACCCCATCCCCAGACTGGGATGTCAGTCAGGGCCTCATTCACCAGCACTTCACACCTTAGATGGCAGGAGGGTGTTAGCTTTTTATTTGGGCAAGACTAAATCCTGTCGGGTGTCTTCCAGGCAGACAGAATTAGAGGGGCCCCCATTTCTCCTCAGAGACTCTCCAAGCACATTTCTGGTTGTATCCTCTTGACAGCGCAGTGTGGGCAACGCCGGAAGTGGATTCCAGCGCACCGTGGGACGCGGCTTGAAAAGAAGAGGTTACTTACAGCGCCCAGGCCTGATGTTCTGGAAGATTTGTCCCTACGGGTGCTCTGCCACCCGCCCTCCTTCCCGTCTGTTTCATCTCGTCTCGGCAGCACGTTGTGGTTCAGAAGGAACTGAGAGGGTGGTTCATCTGACACTGCCCCTTCCCCCAGGCTGGTGTCCATGCGCACTGGTGGTGCAGTGCCTGGAGGGTCAGACGTCTCAAAGAGCTCGTTTCCACAGTCCCGGCTCTGGCAGAGTGGGGCAGGGCAGCAGAGAGGCACCGGCTAGCCTAACCCGAGCCAGGGGGCGGGAGGGCGAGGGCCTTGGCTGACGAGAGCAGGCACAGGCACGCCAAGCAGCATTTGTAGGCAACGTGCATGTTTTTAACTTTCACAAAGTTTCCAGTTTCTGGTTTGGGGGGGTGGGGGCGGAGTGGCGGGAGGGAAAACTTTGACCATAATGAATGTTTTTCATAGAAGGTTTTTGCTTTGGTCAAACAGCCCTTTTTTGTCCCTACCTGCACAAGGCAGCTGTGTCCCCCGGCCTGGCTGACTCCCTTCCCCTTCCCCTTCCAGCTGGGCTTTCAGCCGCAGCTTGCTGTGCACGCCCAGTCCCCGCTCCTGCCTGGTCCCCTCACAGAGCCGGCTCCGGGCCGGGTGGTGCACGAGCAGAAAGGGGGCCAGCTCTTCACCTCGGAGGAGCATGGAGAGCTTGTACAGGGGTGTGTGAGAGGACACAGCTCTCAGCAAACCCCTTTCCACGCCTGCCTCCATGGAAAAGGGTCCCTGTTCAAAGGGCCAGTTTGCACATTGACTAGGCGGCTGCCTGCTGCTGCGTCTCCAGGGGCTGTAGGAACTGAGCGAGAGAGAGGCCCGTAAGTCACGGCACGTGCCCTCGCTCTGCTGTGCATCGCCGCGCACTTGAAGTCAGAGAGGACTAGGGGCTTCCCTTATCTGCCCAGCTCTACTGCTGCAGAAATAACACCAGCCTTCTCTCCTCCCCCTCTCCTCCCAAGTGCTACCCACGCAGGGGCTTCCTGCCAGGCCAGCTGTTCCCCCGGGAGGCCCCGCCTGCTGTGTGCTGAGCCCCGTGGAGCCAAGTGGGGCTGCTGCCAGCTCCATTTCATTCCCAGTGGGCCCCAGGGCCCCCCAGCTGTGGCACTGGAATGGGGCAGCAGAAACGTGCCCAAAAGTGCCAAGTGGGATTGGGGCCCTTTTGTATGACCTGCCCAAGGAGCTCACCAGCGCGAGAGACAGCGACTGCAGGTCGGGGCCAAGGTGTGCCCTGCCAGCAAGTGAGCCAGTCACTGCTGGCCCTGTGCTCGCGGCAGGCTGATGGTCGCAGGAGATGTCAAATGGCGGCCTGATGCCATGGCGTTTGGGAAGAGTTTACCCCGGTACCTTGGCCTGGTTCCTACTTGATCATTAAACTGTCACCCTGAAATTCCCTCACCACTTCTTGTTCACTTCCTGTCCTAAATTCCTGGGGTGGGCGGGGGTTGCCATGTGCTGCTTCGGAGCTGCTGTGTTCCTCCCCAGAGGTGGCTGGTGAACCTTCCGGGCTGTGGCGTGTTGCGTAAGGGTGGCCTGTGTACTCAGTGCTGCGCTCTCCCCCAAGGCCTGGCGGGCTGGAAGACGGATCAACCCCCCAGCAGCTGCAGAGCGTGGAGGGGGGCTTGTCGCGCCGGTTCTCTGCCATCCTAGGCGGGCTGCCTTGAGCTGTTTGGATGGCCCAGCCTGGTGCTCCAGTTAGGCTCCAAGCTAGGTGTGCCCTGACTGGGGCCTGCAGCTCTGGCTCCAGCGGGAGCTGGGGCTGCAGATCTGGCCCCTCCTGTTTGGGAGCCTGGTCGTACTTTGAGTGCCTCGTGGGAGTGGTGCCCTGGGCAGGTCATGGGGAATTGCTGCCCCTGCCAGGGCCATCTGGAGTCGGGTGCTAGCCTGACCAGCGGGCTGCCAGACCTGGCTGCAGATTGTCCTGTCCCTGGGGGTGCCCAGGGGCCGCCACGCCTTGTCTGAGCCCCAGCTCGCACGGCGCCCCCACAGTTTGGAGGGGCTGGCGTCAGGCAGAGCTTGCAGCAGGGAGCTGAGTCGCTCTGCCTCTGCGCTTGGCAGGCTCCTCCGCCTGGCAGGAGGCTGTGGGTCCTGGGTGTACTGGTGTGGAGATAGCGCTGATGGGGGGCATAGGGGCCTCTGGGGCACTGTGTGAGGGGAGGGGAGGGCAGGGGAGGGGGCAGTACCACCAGCCCCTTCCTGAACTTCCTTTTCAAACTCCCTCCTCCCCAGAGCCCCGCGTGCAGGACAAGCGGCGCCAGCAGCACCTGACTCTGCTGCGAGCAGCGACCAGCAGCATCCAGCCACCAGCGCCTCTCCCTCCCTGTGCCAGGCGTCTGTCCCAGCCTCCGCCGCCCGCCAGCCTGCGCCCCTGCTCCCTGCCAGCCTCCCTCAGCATGTCAGGTTTGTGTCTGCTCCACCCCCGGCCTCTCTGCGCTCAGCCCGTCTCTCCAGGCCAGGGCCCAGGCCTTAGGCGAGAGGCTCCCCCAAGCTAACCTGGCAGCAGTGCTGGGCGAGGGAGGCCTGGACACGGAGCTCACGCAGTGGGCGTTGCATCCTGCTGTGTGGGACGCTGTGGAAATATGGGCCGGGCCCTGGGCTCTGCTGGGGGGCCCGCCCCGTTCCATGCCCCCCCTCCCCCGGTGCGTGCCAGTGTCTCTGTGCCCAGACCCTTCTCGCCAGCCCAGGCCTGTCTGCAGGCAGGTCACTTGGTTACTGTGCCTCTGTCCTAGTGACTGGCCGCTCCCTGGCGAGGCCTGCGTGGGACGGCAGCGGGCGGCTTCCATTGTGCTCCAGTGCTGGGCTGTTACTGTCCCCAGGCCCTGTGGTGCAGGCTCCTCCCGGCTCCCTCAGGCAGCTGGATATGCCACCTACGCTAACAGGGCCAGGCCCTCCCAGAACCAGCCCGGCGAGGCAGCGCAGGACTCAAGGCGAGGGCCTGTGTGGCGGGAGAGGCCGGGCCCTGACTGAAATAGCCTCCTTGTGGCCTGGGGCACGCGGCGTGTTCTGAGCCCGTGCCACACCCCAGAGAGGAGAGCAGCCTGTGCCCCTCCCCACGTCCTGCAGGCCAGAGCAGGGGCAGGACAGGCAGACGCTGCTCTGGGGCTGAGGCATGGGCTGCAGGAAGGGACGTGCCCAAGGAGGCACCAGACCTGGCTTTGCCCTCACAGGGCGTGGAGGGAGCTGGGACCCTGGACCTCCTGCATCTGAGCCCCGCTGTGCTCTGGCTGCCTGTTCTTCCCTCGGGCACTCTGCCCTGCCCGGCCTCCCGGGGCCATGGGAGGGTCAGTGTGGCTGCCCCAGGGCGCAGTTGTACTATGCTGTGGGGGTGATATGCTGCTGCCTGGCCTAGGCCAGCCTTCCCCGCGTTCCTGTGTTAGCCGCACCGGTGGGAGGAATAAAGATTTTTCCAAAGATGGCGTCTCTGGACTCTCCTTTCACAGGTCCCCATGCAGCTCCACACCAGGGCCGCTCCCTGGGTGCTCTAAGCATGCGGGCATCTGGGCACCCTGCTGCTGGCCCCCGGCGGCTACTCTTCTCCGACCACACTGGCCCGAGGCTGCCACTCAGAGTCATGGCCCCTGCCCCTCGCTAGAGACCGTGCTGTCTCGGCTGAGCCGCGGCCCTGCTGGCACTCAGCCTCGGCCTGGAGGTGGGCTTGGGGCCTTTGGCTCCTGGGGGAAGCTGCTGACCCCATTTTTGTATGAGGTGAATGATAAGGTAACGAGTCATCCCCTGCCTGCCCAGGGGCCCTGCAGCCAGCAACGGCCAAAAGTGAAATGTCCCAGCACCCCAGCGTGGCTCCATGCTGCCAGTAGGGAATCTGAGGCACTCAGCCAGGGGTGACTCCCTGGTGGGTGTAGACAGGGCAGAGGCAGGGATCGAGCCCAGCTCCCCAGCAGTGCTCTCTAGCCACTAGCCTTTGCAGCGCTCTGGCCCTGGCAGGGAGGGGCAGGGCCCTGGGCAGCGCACCCGGCTTGGAACCAGGATGTCCTGTGGCCCGTCCCAGGGAAGGGACCATGCGCTCTGTGCGCACAGCTGAAGCCAAGAGCCCAGCTGGCGAACCAGGGCTTGGAACTGCTCCATGGCTGGGCGTGGGCACCGGACTGTCCCAGTGACTAGATCCTGGAGTGCAGCCGGTCGGGTGTGCCCTGGGGCCGCTCGGGCCTGGATTCTGCGGGCTTTCCGCCTCCCTTGGAACTCCCAAGACCTGGTCACCCGTCACACACTGTCACAACAGGGCTCAGCCTAGCCGGCTTTCCCTGCGCACGTGCCACCGCTACCCTCTGCCCGCACGGCGGCCCATCGGTACCATGGAGGTACAGCCAGCGAAGCCCACAAGCACTGCTCCCGCAGTGTGCCCTTCCTGGTGCCCGGGGCTGACGGTGTTCAGCTCTCTTTCGTTTGTTACCTAGGGACCTCGCCCATGGGCACTAAGGCCGGGGCTCTGGTGATCACCAGCCGTGGACTTCAGGCAGCAGAGCACGGCCGGGAAGAGCCGAAGACCCCCTATGGCACGGCGCTGGTGCAGGTAACGCTCGGAGCTGGGAAGAAGGTGGAAACCAACCTGGCTGCTACCCCCTGAAGCCTCTAAGCCAGCCCCTCCCTGCCCCTTGTGGTGACATGCCTGCTCTCCGGGATCCCCCCACCAGCCCCCATAGAGGTGGGTCTCCTGCTGGGGGGAGTTGGGAGCCAGGCACCTCAGCCCCATTCTCTGGGCTGGGCAACGGGCCCATTAGCTCACCCGGGCTCGGTCCCCGGCCAGGGCCGTCCGAACTCCTTCCCTTGCTGAGCCAGGGACTCGCCTGCTGGAGCTTGACTGGCAGCCGCAGGCAGAGACCAGGAGAGCCGGGGCCCCTGCAGCGCCTGGGAATCGATGGGGTGGGCTGCACAGACTACAGCTCTGGTGATGGGCCAGGGATCTGCACGAGGAGAGATGGTGGGTGGCCTGGGAAAGGTCGGGCGCCCACCTATAGCAGAGCGGGGTGTGTGGGGCACCGTTTCCAAAGGGAAGTGTTTTGGAATTGACATTTTCCTCTGTAACTCTGCTCCTCTCCCCCCTTCCAGCCAGCCCCCACGCCGGCTGTCCTGCTGCGGGGCTGGGCTGCTGAGGAAGGTGCTAGCCTCTGGCTGGCAGTCACAGGAGTTGCTGGGTGGCTCTGCTGGCCCCATGCTCCCTTGGGAGCGGCTGAGGGGTCGCCCACCCCCAGGGCTCTGGGTTGCAGCTCTGCCCAGTGAATAGATTCCTCCTTGGGCTGAGTACAGCTCCTGCTGAGCCCCTGGATTCCCATTGGACCCTATGGGCTCCACTCTGCACCTGCTGTCTGCTGTGTGCACGGGGGAGGCTTGGCTGGGTGGGGACCCCAGGCTTGGAGCTGCCCTGGAAGCCATGGGACGGGCGGGTGGCCAGAGCCCCAGGGGATGGGCAGGGTGGGCTTGGCTGCTGTCACCCCATCTCCAAGCTGGCTGGGCTGGATGTCACCCCCCCACACACACACGCCCCCCCTGCCCTCTCCAATCATCTCCTGTCTTTCCGCTTAGAACCTTCCGAAGAGGCTGAGCACCAGGAAAGTCCTAGAAGCACCCAGGTACCGTGTGTCCTGCGCTGGGGGAGGGCACTGGAGGGCCATGCCCCAGGGCAGGGGGGCTCCGGGCAGCTCCCTGACCACAACACCCCACAGCCTCCTGGAGCCCCAGTCCCACCAAGCACTGGCCAGGCAGGGTGTTCCCAGCTCTGGCTCCCTGGTGTCTCTCGCCGGCACGTGGGAGCCCATCACACTACATGAGGCTGTTCGCCAGGCTGGGCAGGGCTGGTGCCCCAGCCTCTGGCTGCCAGGAGCTGGGAATGGGGACGGGATGGGGCACTGGGTGATTCCCTGCTCTGTTCACTCCCTCTGGGGCACCTGGCACTGGCCACTGTCGGCGGACAGGCCACTGGGCTGGATGGACCCTTGCTCTGCTGCAGTCTGGCCGACCTTGTGTCCTGCCCTGCCCTGCCCTGCCCTGGGGGATGAGCAAGCGGGGGCTTTTGGGAATGCTGTGCTGGGGATCCAGCCGGGCCCACTGCAGGTACTTCCTATGGTGTGAGAGCAAGCCCTGGAGCCCCGGGGGCTGCACGGACCCCGCAGCACCTGCCCTGCCTCGGACCCTGCAGCGCTCTGTGGGCAGGCCCATAGTGTGCCCCTCCCCCTGCTGGCTTTGTGCCCCAGGGGTGCAGCTACTCCTGTAACGCACTCTGGGCGTGGCCCTCTGCCCCCTCCTGCCGTTGTGGGTGCAGGAGCCAGGCTAGGGTGTGCGGCTCGAGGAGCGGACCCAGCCCCACTGACGGCCGGGGGCTGCTGCTGAACTCAGACCCTGGCTGCCTGGGGAGCCTTCCTTGGCTAACATGCCCCTGCTGGCCACCTGCTCCAGCAGTCACTGCCCTGTGGCCTGGGGCTGGAGGGTGGGGCTTGGTGCAGCCAGGAGCCGTGAGCACTGCTGCCCCTGTGCTGCTGGGCAGGGCCTGGCCAGCGGCTGGGACCAGCCTCAGGACTGCAGGGCTCCAGTGCAGCTGCCCCCGGCCCTGTTGCTTTCTGTGGGGCCCAGGGGGAGCAGGTGCAGACTCAGGGGCTGCCTGGGGGACACGGCCCCTTCCCAGCCTGCTGAGCATGCCCCCTGGGGAGGGACACCCAGACCCCTCCCCCAACACCCAGCAGGAGCTCCCAGCTGGCTGGCCCTGCTCCAAGGGGATGCAGCCGAGCGCTGTGCTGCCCAGCGGGTGGGTTCGGGTCAGGCCCATTGGACCCTCCTTGGCAAGATGCCCCAACCACTGTCCATTTTGGGGCCCCTGGGGAGCCCCGCAAGCCAGCTCCTGTCACGGCGTCCGCCTTTGCTTTCGTCCTGCGGCCAGGCCCAGCTCCAGGGGTCGCAGTGGGTCTGGAGTGAGCCCTCTGCTCCCAGCGCTGGGAGGGCAGAGTAGAGCAGCAGCTTTGCTGGCACCTCCGCTCCAGCCAGGCCAGGCGTGAGGGGCACAGGCCCTGGTGCTCCTGCGGTAAGTACTGCCTCTGGTTCTCTGCAGCCTGGGGCCGCTGCGCCCCAGCAGGATCCCCGTCCAGAAGGCAGCAGCATGCACCCCAGTTTGCTGGGACTCGGCAGCGAGCACCTCTGCCCTCAAGGTCTGGAAATACACCCACGCTGGAGCCCTGGCCCAAAGGTCTCTGCCAGGTAGGGCGCTGCGGGCACTCGGGCTGGTTCATCCATGTGTCCTGCCACAGGTGGGGCCCCCAGACTAGCTGCCAGGTGTCAGACCCCAGCAGCCTCTGCTGGGCTGTGCTGTCTGCGGTGCCGCTGGGGTTAGGAGCCAGGTGGCTGCAATCTTCAGTGCAGGCTGTCAGCTGGGCCCCCCTTCCAGCACTGTACCTGAGGGGGGCATTGCATGGTAATTGCTTGATGCCACTCAGCCCTGGGCACCAAAGCAGGAGCAGCTCAGGCAGCACCTGGGCAAGCTTCCTCCTCCTGAGCCAGCGCCACCCCTCCGGGGGCATTCAGCCTGCCTGGGAGCACAGCGCCTGTGCCCAGACCCTCTGAGGCTACGGACCAGCCGGCGGCTGGCACCTTCCCCACTCCCTGGCTGGCACTGGGGGCGGGGGGCTGCTGACACTCTGGCTCTGTTCCTCTGCAGCATTCCCAGAGGACACTGCATCACTCAGCATGGGGATGCAGACAACAGAGCCGCTCTTCATCTGCGACGACCCCGAGGGGCTGCTCAGCGAGGTACCGGCCCCCACGGACGTTGGGAGGGAGCTGGGGAGCCCGCCCCAAGCAGGGCCCATGTCTCCAGTGCTGCTCCCGGGGCAGGCAGCCCTGGCATCAGAGCTGCAGCTTGGCCCTGTCCTCGCCAGCTTGGGGGGAGCACTGGCGGGTGGCCATGCTCTGCGGTGCGCTGGCTTCTCAGGCTGGCACTGCTCTGGGCGAGCACGTGGCCTGCCACAGAGCCCCCCTCCCAGCCCCCTGAGCCTGCTCTTCTCTGTTGCAGCATCTGCCAAGCCAGGCCCCAGACTCGCCCCCACTCAGCTCCTACCACAAGATCCTGTCCTTCTGCACTGAAGCCTGAGTGCAGCCACCAGCTCCAGCTGTCGCCTGTCTGCACTCGCCTCCGTCTCTAGCTGGGTGCAGCACCTGCCCCCGCGCTGCCCTGCTGCAGGGGAAGTGGGGCTGAGCCGAGCAGCATCCCCACCCTGCCCAGGGCTTGCTCCAGCCTCCCCTTGCAAATGGAGGGAGAGGCTCCTGCTCGCCCTGCAGGGTCCCCTTGCCCAGTTCCCACAGAGCCATTGCTGGAGCAGCCAGGGCTCTGCAGAACACCCGGCCTGAGCAGAGGGGGACACTGCTGGGCTCCCCAGCTAGACCCAGAGCCCTGGGCGGGTCCCCGCTAACCTCCAGCCATGGCCATGTGGAGGACACTCGGTGCAGCCAGCTGGCTGATTTGGGTCACAAGCTTGGGGGTGCCAACAGCAGCCACGGTGCCAGGGGCTGGAGATGGGGGTGATGACCGGGGAGCAGCTGCAGACACCATCACTGTGGAGGCAACTTGAGGGAGCGTCCGTGGGCGTCTCCGCGGGCAGAGTACAGTGCCAGCAGCACCTCAGAGGGCTCCAGGGTGGGTCTCTCCAGTCGGGGCTCTCCCCGGCACACCCCACGGGAACAGCTTGTAACCCGGGCAGGCCCTTGCAAAGGCTGCTTCATGAGCAGAACCAAGTCAGGCCGCGGAGCTGCAGGTCGGCTCCCATCCCTGTGTGCCTGGGCCCCAGGCTAGCAGCTTTGGCCAGCCCCTCCGGGTGGGCAGGGTCAGGGCTGGAGCAGCTCTGCAGCCAGCCCCCAAGGCAGAGCCATCGGTTGCTGCCTCCCACTCAGCCCAGCCGCTCGGGAGTTGTTCAGGGCTTTGACGCTATTTGGATGAGAGAGGGTTTGTCCTGTGACGTGTTTCTATTAAAGTTTGTTTGGAAGAAATGTCCCCTGAGCTCTGTAGTCTGGGGCAGGCCTCTCAACGGTGCCAGGAGCCTGCGGCGCCCAGAGCAGCAGCGAGAGGGCTGCTGGTCCAGGAAGGCAGGAGTAGAGCCCACGGTGTTCACCCGCAGGAGCTGGCAGGCTGCTCGGGGGGAGGCCTAAAGACAAGGCTGGACTGATGGAGGAAGGGCAAGCGAGCCAAGGGCCAGCTTTGCCCCCTTGGAGGAGAAGGGGTTAATGCAGCCTGCATGCTGTGCCCACAGTACAACCGTCAGCACCGCCAGGCTGGCAGGAGCCACCGCTTCCCTCAGAGCCTCTCCCGGGACGGGAGCCCCCGCTGCCAGCAGAGCAGATGATCACTGGGGTCCCTTCTGGCCTGGGGATCTGCCTGGCGCTATCTGTACCCAGGGCTGCTCTGACGCAAGTCACCGGGAGACCTTCCTCAAACACCTGCCTCTTCCCCGGGGCTGCCAAGCCCAGATGTCTCTGCCCGAGAGCATGGGGAGCTGGGGGTGGGGCCAACGGCTTCCCTGTCCCGTCCCCCCCCGCCCCTTGTGATCTAACCTGGGCCCCAGCTGAAGGGCTCCTCCTCTCCTATCAGCCCGAGCAGCATGCTCTGCGCCCCACAGGTAGGGCTCTGCTGGCACCGCAGTGACACCCAGACGCCCGCACACGGGAGGTTCCAGCCCTTTATTTGTGTCTGCACAAAGCTACGGCGCGGTGCGATGTGGAGCCAGGCTGCGGGGCCAGGGGCGGCTGTCAGCTCTGCTTCTGGCCATGGCAGGCCCTGCTCAGGGCTCGGGCTCTGTCGGGGCAAACAAGAACAAACAGCTCAGGGTACAAGGGGAGTCGGGAGGGAGCCGGCGCTAATGCCACGGGGACCAGTCCCCGCCCCCTTACGCGGCTCGACTGCTGCATCTGAACGGCCCCCGGGCAGGCCCTGCAGCTCACAGGCCAGACGTGCTGCCAGGGAAACCAGCTCCAGCCAGACCCACTGGGCCAATGCCCAGCCTCACTGGCCAGCTAGGGGAAGGGGCATCATAAACCAGCCCCTCCCCCCCGGAGACCATGATGCTCATGGGGAGATGTCACCAGCCGCACGGTTCTAACGACCAAGTGCCCAGCGGTGTCTGTGCCACCAGGGGCTGAGACCCCACCCCAGCTCCCAGCAGCCAGCCAGTGCCCAGCGGTGTCTGTGCCACCAGGGGCCGAGACCCCACCCCAGCTCCGAGTCCCCAGCCAGTGCCCAGCGGTGTCTGTGCCACCAGGGGCCGAGACCCCACCCCAGCTCCGAGTCCCCAGCCAGTGCCCAGCGGTGTCTGTGCCACCAGGGGCCGAGACCCCACCCCAGCTCCGAGTCCCCAGCCAGTGCCCAGCGGTGTCTGTGCCACCAGGGGCCGAGACCCCACCCCAGCTCCGAGCTCCCAGCCAGTGCCCAGCGGTGTCTGTGCCACCAGGGGCCGAGACCCCACCCCAGCTCCGAGCAGCCAGCCAGCGCCCAGTGGTGTCTGTGCCACCAGGGGCTGAGACCCCACCCCAGCTCCGAGCTCCCAGTGCTGTCTCCCAGGGGCTGCGGTGCCCAGGTGCCAGAACTGAGGGGGCTGAGGGGGCTGCAGGCTGGGCATTACCTGCGGGGTGGCCCCTCACTCCTGCTTCTTGGGGTTGTTGACAGCCACGTAGTGGCAGAGAACCACGAGCAGGAAGAGCGACACGCCCAGCATGTTGGTGAAGATGGCGAGCTGCACGTCCGTGATCATCCTGCAGGGAGCGGGATGCGTCAGCAGGGGTGGGGAAGGGAGGGGGGGGGGTCCCGGAGCTGAGGGGGTGATCCAGAGGTTGGGGGAGGGAGGTGCCAGGGTGGATTTCACCTCTGCCTTGTCCTCGGGAAGCGGCATGGGGAGCCGGGGGGCCCTTCCCCATCACTCGTCTGGGAGGTCTCCTGGCTTCTCCTGCTGCTGCTCCCCAGGGCGGGTTGGGGCACTGCCTCAGGGCAGCTGGCTTTGCCCTCCTTCACCCCCATTGTGTGCCCGTGCTGGGACCGGTGGGTGAGGGGCTCCCCGGGGCCTGGCTGGAGCTCTCCTGATTGCCCCGTGGAGAGGCTGGAGGACCTTGGGGGGTGTATGGCAGACATGGAGCAGGGGCTGGGTTTGGCCTCTGGGCTCTGCTCCTGCTGGGGCAGGCGGCAGGAACATCCGTAAGGACTCCAGGATCCTCTTGGGCAGGCCCCATCTCCGCTCCAGGGCCGGTTTCCTCCCCTGCGACTCCAGGCGCTCCCTGCTTTCCCTGCGCAGGAAGAGCAGGCTGCCCGCGGAGCTCTCTCTGGCTGGGGCCTGGACCCGCCTCGGGGGCCCCCTCCCAGGTGGCGGGGGTGTGAACGCACCCAGCGGTCTCTGCACCACGCGCGCTAAACCCCACCTGTGCTGGAGCTTCTCCCGCAGGATGTGGCTCTCCAGACGCTCCCTGGCCTCGGCTGTGACCAGAGGCGGCCCCGGGTGGGGCACCAGCAGCTCGGCTGGGCTGGCTCCTGTCAGGGGAACCGGCTCGTAGCGATTCCTCGCCGGCTCCTCGGCCCCCACGCGTCCAGCCAGGCCCATCTGCGTCCAGGCCCCCCCAGCGGCACAGCTGGAGCCTCATCCCAGAGAGGGGAGGAGCAGCAGAGACATTCCTGCTCCCTGGAGGAGCCTTTGGCCTGCTGCGGGCGGGGCAGCCGCTCCTCATGCCCCCTGGCGGGCGGCGCTCCGTTTGCCAGCTGCCTGCCTGACGCTCAGGAGGGGAGCGGGACTCGCTGGGCGGGAAGGGGCCCGGCGCGGGCGGGAGGACCTGGTCGCCTACACGTGTCTGGAGCAGCAGCACCACTGCAGCACATCCAGGTCCCCCATGTGGAGCTGCCCTGCAGGTTCCTCCCTTTGGAGCCGGAGGCGAGACGGGGAGGTGGCCCTGGCCTGGCAGGGACCCACGCGCCGGCCTGGTCGGTGTACACCTGCCACTCGGCTTGCTGGGTCCCCTCATTGCACGGGGGCAGTCTGCAGCCTCACCCAGCAGCTGGCGGAGGGCGCGGTGTCTGGGGGCTCGGCAAGCACGGCTTGGGGGTCCCGGCACAGCTGGTCACGCGGCTGCTGCTTTGCACCTAGAACACAACAGCAGAGAGGGCTTCTGAGGAGAGACGGGGCCTGAACGTAGCGGGGGCCACGCGCACCTGAACCGTGACCCCGCCCACCCGTACCGTCCCAACCCCAAATCCCCCCACCCTCACTCCTAGCCCCGAGGCCCCGCCCCATGCCTGCCCTCCTGTGACCCATTCCCCCCAGGCCTCGCCCCCACACCAAGCTCTGCTCCTCCGCCACTGCTTCCCTCCAAGACCCTTCTTCTCTGCACCCCCTGCCTCCCGTTGCTCGCCCTTACAGTCAGTCACAAGTCAGAGGGCAGGGCCCCCCGGCCCCCCATTCCAGTGCCCTGGCCCCAGGCCACTCTGCGCTGCTGCTCCAGGACCTGGCATGCTGAGCTTGTGAGAGCCGGGGGCCCGATGAAACCCTCTGCCAGCACCACGCCGGGCCCCCTCTCAAACGCTGCCAGCGCCATGAACCCGGCCAGGGCATCGTGCCAGGGCTGTGAACCCGGCCGGTGCGCTGTCCCAGTACCAGAAACCCAGATGGCGCATCGTCCTGGTGCAAAGAACCCAGCCGGTGCCCCATCCTGCAGAAATGGGTCTCCCCAGTGTGCGGGATCCCAGGAAATCTCTCTGGCAAATGCCAGGGGCTGGCAGCACCTAGCAGCCTTGGCCTTGCAAGCCCTGGTACGATGTACAGCAATGGAGTGCCAGGGGCTACACCCCTAGCCAAGACACAGCAGACGGGGTGAAATGAAGATGACGATCTGCTGGGCAGTGAGCAGTGCCTCCTGCTGGCAAAGCTGCCGGGTTCTGCTGGCTCCTGGGATGGGCCAGTAGCCCCCCCCCCCCCCGCCCATGCTCACCATTAGCCTGCACAAAGCCCCGGAGGACATGGGGACAACCTGCCAGAGGGGACAGACAATCGGGCATTTGCCTCCATCGCGGCAAAGCCCCCAGACGACGGTTCGTTAGCACCGTGTCAGCTTATCCCAGCTCCAGGCAGCACCTTGGCTCCCGCTCCCATCCCCAGGGCCAGGCCAAGCCTCAGGGGCCTCGTGTGGGACCCCTGGGCCAGGCTGGAGGGCTTGGGAGAGGCCCTGGGATTCTGAGCCCGGGACCAGCAGGGAGCGTGAGGCAGGGCCTTACCTTCTCCCTCATCCTCCGTCCCCCTCCGCCAGAGCCTGCGGACCAGCAGAGCCTGCGGGAGCCAAGGAAGTGGCAGAGTTACGTGGTACCCAGACTGAGGCCGGGCAGTGCCAGCCTCCCGCCCAGCCCAGCCCGGTGCCAGGGGTGCCCACGCTTCCCTCCACCTCCCGCAGCTGGAGAACTCCAGGCTCCTTCGGCCATGCCCCGGGCTCCCCACCCGAGTGTCATTGGGACATCGGGGCATCGCCACACCAGAGTCACTATCAGAGGGGCAGCCGTGTTAGTCTGGATCTGTAAAAGCAGCAAAGAGTCTTGTGGCACCTTATAGACTAACAGACGTTTGGGAGCGTGAGCTTTCGTGGGTTAATACCCACTTCGTTGGATGCTTGTCTAGCACTAGCTGGTGGTCAGGGCAGTAAGGAGCAACCAATGAATGGCTAGTAGCCAGGATGGGTAAGGAACGGTGTCCCTAGCCTCTGTTTGTCAGAGGATGGAGATGGATGGCAGGAGAGAGATCACTTGATCATTGCCTGTTAGGTTCACTCCCTCTGGGGCACCTGGCATTGGCCACTGTCGGTAGACATGTTGCCAGCACAGAGTGTCCGAGGCAGCAACAGCGGTTCGTTGCCCGGTGTGCTTCGCTCCAATAAACACACCAAGGTGGAGAAGCAGACAAAGTTTATTTGAGATCTCAAAGCGGTGCCAGGAGACAGACACGTCTCAAATCAAGCACCCAGCTACAAGCAGCTTTTCTCTTTTTTATACATAACTTTAACTAAGCCTCTTCTATCCCCCCCCCCCTCTCCCCACCTTTCATTCCCATGCAGCAAATACACTTTGCAGTAGCAATTACATTAAGCAGTTAAGTCATACTTGGCAAAAACCAATCTAGCTCGTTAGTAACTCTTCTGTGAACTGTTATCTTGTCTTACTTTCTTTGATCTGTTATTTTGCCCCTTAGCCAGGAGCAAGCAGGCCTCATTATTGCAGGCCTCATTATTACCTTCTGGTACAGGTGTTGCAACTGATAACCATTCTCTGTTGCTGGCCTGTGAGGTCGATTAAAGTTCAAACATGGAAGCGCTTTGGTTAGACATGGAGTGACTTTAGTTCATTCAGGCCTACTACAGAAAGGCTTCATTGACACTGTGGTTTTCCACCCTCCTGAGTTACCTAGAGTCATGGCTAATGACACCAACAGCCCTGCCCCCACATAACCCCTTATCTCTCAGGCCCTAACCCCGCCCCTTCTCCCCAATCTGCTGCCCCCAGCCCGCCCCTACTCCCTGAGCCCCTGCCCTCACCTCATCCCTTCTCCCCAAGGCTGTGCCTCCATCCTGCCCCTTCTCCCCAAGGCTCTGCCCCACCCCCCCCGGGGCCTGAATGTACATTAAAAAGAGCCTCGGTTAAATGATGCCCCCACATGCAGGTCTAGTACCCAGAAAAAGTGGACGATTGCGACCTAAACTTGATGTAAGCGGGGGATGGTCCCGCTATTGTGGGGAACTTTCCTGGCTTCTGCACGACCCTGGTGAAATGGGCTAGCGAAAGGATCGGAGTCCTCGCTCCCACTCCCTGTACCCAGAGGCCTCCCTGCCCTCGAGGGCTCCCCTGCCACTCTGCTGTCTGGCAGAGTCCTCGTGACCTCCACAAGGCTGGGCCCAGGATTCCTGGGGGGCTCGACCCCCAACCCTGCTGTGGTCACCGGGGACAGGGGGGAGGGTGTCCCCACTCCGGGGTGCCCTCTCTGCACTGGGCACCTCCCTGACCCACTGATCACATCATACAATTTAAAGCAAATACATGTTATTTAATTAACAATTAATTTAAAAAAAGAAGGAAAAATGGGAAAGGTTAAAGGAAAACACGTCCCGCTGCTCTGTGGCAGGGACCATCACCACCAGTGTCTCTGGGATGTCAGGGCACTTCCCAGCCTGCTCCGTGTAGGTCCCAGACCCCTGCCCAGGCCCTGGCCGTGCTCCAGGGATGCTGCGGGTTGCACACTTGCTCTGGGGGTGGCCACATGCTCTCAGGCTCTGGGTGGCAGGACCCTTCCCCAGGGTCCCCCCGCCCTGTCAGGGTGACGATCCCCCCCAGTCTGGCCTGCAGGGCCCATTGGCTGGGGCGTCTCCCTGTGCTGGGCCCACGGCCCCCCTCGCTCTCCTCAGCTGCTCACCGCACCCAGCTCCGGACGGCTCCAGCTCTGGCCCCGGCTCCAGCTCTGGCTCCAGCTCCAGCTCCGGCCCCAGCCCTGGCCCTGGCTCCAGCCCTGGCTCCAGCTCCAGCACCGGCCCCAGCCCTGGCCCTAGCTCCAGCCCCGGCTCCGGCCCCAGCCCTGGCCCTGGCTCCAGCTCCGGCTCCGGCCCCAGCCCTGGCCCTGACTCCAGCCCCGGCTCCAGCTCCGGCTCCGGCCCCAGCCCTGGCCCTGGCTCCAGCCCCGGCTCCAGCTCCGGCTCCGGCCCCAGCCCTGGCCCTGGCTCCAGCCCCGGCTCCAGCGTCATCTTCTACCACTGAGAACAGTCTAGATCCATCCTCTTTGGAACCCCCTTTCAGGTAGTTGAAAGCAGCTATCAAATCCCCCCTCATTCTTCTCTTCTGCAGACTAAACAATCCCAGGTCCCTCAGCCTCTCCTCATAAGTCATGTGCTCCAGCCCCCTAATCATTTTTGTTGCCCTCCGCTGGACTCTCTCCAATTTATCCATTTCCTTCTTGTAGTGTGGGGCCCAAAACTGGACACAGTACTCCAGATGAGGCCTCACCAGCGCTGAGTAGAGGGGAACGATCACATCCCTCGATCTGCTGGAAATGCCCCTACTTATACAGCCCAAAATGCCATTAGCCTTCTTGGCAACAAGGGCACACTGTTGATTCATATTCAGCTTTTCGTCCGCCGTAACCCCTAGGTCCTTTTCTGCAGAACTGCTGCCTAGCCATTCGGTCCCTAGTCTGTAGCAGTGCATGGGATTCTTCCGTCCTAAGTGCAGGACTCTGCACTTGTCCTTGTTGAACCTCATCATATTTCTTTTGGCCCAAATCCTCTAATTTGTCTAGGTCCCTCTGTATCCTATCCCTGCCCTCCAGCATATCAACCACTCCTCCCAGTTTAGTGTCATCTGCAAACTTGCTAAGGGTGCAGTCCACACCATCCTCCAGATCGTTAATGAAGATATTGAATAAAACCGGCCCCAGCACCGACCCTTGGGGCACTCCACTTGATACCGGCTGCCAACTAGACATGGAACCATTGATCACTACCCGTTGAGCCCGACCATCTAGCCAGTTTTCTATCCACCTTACCGTCCATTCATCCAGCCCAGACTTCTTTAACTTGCTGGCAAGAATACTGTGGGAGATGTTCGCAGGCCTGCTTTGGCTACCTGCAGCAAGCAGATAACTGCCAGGAGAAGGATCCCAGCCGATTCAAAGAACAGGGTGCTTGCTGCTTGGTCAGCTCAGGAGGGTGTGAGGACATAAATGCCAAATAAGCAGCGCACGCTTTCAATGCATAGGATTAGCGGCCCGTGTACCTTTCAGTACTGAAGAAATCTGTATGTTAGATACTGTTATTTTTCTTTGACTGGTATGTGCTGTATTGCTGTAATGATAAGAGCATGTTTCGATTTATGAGGCGTCTTAGTTAACCCACAGATTGTCGTCTTATCAACAGAAGGATTTTTTTTTGTTTAGCCTGAGCAGCTTTACTACACTGTGGTGTCTTTCCTCCACATCGGAGCAACTCGGGCTACTGGCATCCCCAGCTGTCCCAATTTGCATATTTGTGTTGTTCTCCACAGGTGGGAGTTCCGCTGTCAGAACAGACTGAACCTGCTCCCTGTCCCTGCAATACAATGGAATTATTTCGGGTGCGGGTGGAATCAGAGTTTGGTGGGTTACACTCAGGCCAGGCCCTTGTCTCCGTCTCTTTAACGGAGCCCTGACTCTGCTCTCCCAGGAGCCCCGCTCTGCCTCAACACCGGTTGCTCCCACAGGCCCAGCTCACTAGGTGACATCTACCCTGTCTTTCCATCCAGACTCCATGGAAGAGTGGAGAACTGAGCAGGATTATGACATCACAGGTATCAAGGAGGCTGAACAGCTGTAACATAAGAATGGCCACACTGGGTCAGACCAAAGGTCCATCTAGCCCAGTATCCGGTCTTCCGACAGTGGCCAATGCCAGGTGTTTCAGAGGGAATGACCAGAACAGGGAATCATCAAGTGATCCATCCCCTGTCATCCACTTCCAATTTCTGGTAAACAGAACCTAGAGACCCTCAGAGCATGGTGGGGCATCCCTGCCCATCTTGGCTAATAGCCATTGATGGACCTATCTTTCATGAAATTATCTAGTTCTTTTTTGAATCCTCTTATAGTCTAGGCCTTCCCAACGTTCTTTGGCAAGGAGTTGACTGTGCATTGTGTGAAGAAATACTTCCTTTTGTTTCTTTTCGACCTGCTGCCTATTCATTTCATGTGGTGACCCCTAGTTCTTCTGTTCTGAGAAGGAGTAAATAACACTTCCTTATTTACTTTTTCCACACCAATCATGATTTTGTAGACCTCTATCATATCCCCTGTAGTTGTTTTTTCTAAGATGAAAAGTCCCAGTCTTATTAATCTCTCCTCCTATGCAAGCTGTTCCACACCCCTAATCATTTTTGTTGCCCTTTTCTGAACCTTTTCCAATTCCAAGATATCGTTTTTGAGATGGGGAGACCACATCTGCATGCAGTATTCCTACGCTTTGTTTCCTATGGTTCAGCCAGTTACTGATCCATGAGAGGACCCTTCCTGTGATCCCAGTACAGCTTCCTTTGCTTAAGAGCCTTTGCTGAGGACCTTGTCAAAGGCTTTCTGAAAACCCCAGTATGTCAGTGCACTGCAAGGCCTTCAGTGGCTTTTAAACTTTCCCATGGGGACATCGGAGACATGGTCCACTTAACTTGTGTTCAGGCCTAACAAGAACTCAGCTGCAACCTGCTGTGAGAAACTCATTTTAACAAGGATGCCCCTGTACCAGCACAGACCACAGGTCAACATGTGTAACTTCAATAACAATGGTATTGGAAGAGCCCAAAATCACCACCACAGGAATGTATTGACTATGACCCCTTACTTCAGATGCACTGTGGCCTAGTGGATAGAGCACTAGATGGAACTCAGGAGACTTAAGTGCTAGTCCTGGCTCTGCTATTGTCTTCCTGGGTGACCTTAGGCAAGTCACTGCTCTTCTCCGTGCCTCAATTTCCCATCTCGAAAAGGGGGCTAATGCTACAGACCTCCTTTGTAACGTGCTTTGAGATCTACTGATTGAACATGTTAGATAAGAGGTAGGGCTCTTTATTATCTTATGATATAGGGTGCTTTTCTTAAAGCGCCCACTGCTGGAGTCAAGTGATTTATCTGAGAATCTCTGCTCTTTATTTTATTGTATTTTATTTTATTTGTTAGCCAATTTTAAGCCCTCGTGGTTGCAAAGAGAAGCTGGAGAACATGAATTGAGTGCACCCTAATGGCTCAGACACCAGAAGGCAAATGAAGAGGTCCCCAGATGCATGTTTTTTGAAGATCTCATTATTTTGAAGCCAATCTCTTGATTTTGGTGGGGCCCAGCTCATGGTGTTGGAATGCTTGGGCTGGCGATACCATGAACGTTTTTCTGCACTGGTAGCACTAGAGAATCACTTCAGGGCTGCTTCTCACTTCAGGCTGGGAGATTCTGCCTCAGTCACAGGGGTTTTAGGAGTTCCCACAAGTAGGGAAAAAATGTCCCTTGCCTAAGGGCTGGAGAGTCCTAGAGCTCGGAAAAGACCCAGGGTTTTCCTGGGAAACCTGATGCCCTCTCTCCTGCCTTATTCTGAGCTCAGCCCACTTGGGCGGCTGCCCCAGCCCATCTCCTGATCTCAGTACAGCATTGACACCTCACAGACTAGAGGGAGATTGCAGGAGGGCAGCCCCATTGTGACCTAGAGATGACATCAGCGCCTGCCTGATGCCAGAGCAGCAACCTGCCCTCAGGTGTAGCCTGGGTACTTGGTGCTGTTTTGAGAGTGCCTGTGTTGAGAGTGTCTTAGTGCCTGAGCCCGGGGAAATGAGTTCACTCCTCCTCTGTCTGCTCTTTGTAGTCTTTTATGCTGTGCTGAGGCTCGTCAGATCTGAGGTAAGTGAGACTCCTAGAGAGATGGAAAGGCTGGATTGATGCCAGCTGAATGCAGGAACCAAACATAAGTATTTTTCAATCAGCAGGCTCGGATCAAACTGATATGGGAATCAATCAATAAAGAATTAAAGGACGGAATATATTTAAAGCAGGTTAACAATGTTTTATGGAAAATGGGCCATGTCAAACATAGATGTGACAAACTTAGACTTGTGTAAGGTGTTTTTCATAGATTCCAAGGCAAGATGGGCCCATTGGATCTTCTAGTCTGACCCTCCTGTCTAACGCAGGCCAAAGAACTTCCCCACAATCATGCCTAGTGCATACCTTTTATTAAAATGTCCAATCTTGATTTTAAAAATTGCCAGTGATGGAGAATCAATCCACCATGACTTTGGTCAATTGTTCCAATGGTTAATTCCTCCCCCTGTTAAAAATGGACGCCTTCTTTCCAGTCTGAATTTGTCTAGTTTCAACTTCCAGCCATTGGACCATGTTAGACCTTTCTCTGCTAGATTGAAGAGCCCATTTGTAATTGTTTCTTCCCCGGGTAGGTATTTATAGACTTTTCCTCAAACCACCCTTAACCTCTTTAAGCGACATTGACTGAGCTCCTAAAGTCTATCACTACAAGGCATGTTTTCTAATCCTTTAATCATTCTTATGGCTCTTCTCTGAACCTTCTGCAATTTATCAACATCCTTCCTGAATGTTAGACACCAGAACTGGACACAGGATTCCAGCACTGGTTGCACCAGTGCCAAAGACAGAGGTAAAATAACCTCTCTCCTCCAACTTGAGATTCCCCTGTTTATGCACACAAGTACCGCAGGACATTTGGATTAAAAATCAGCACTCTACAATATCAATGGAACACAGGTTAAAGGGATTGAGAACAGGCTAATGGCTAACTGACAGATCTTAAAAAGTAATTGTCAAAGGGCTCCTCGAATGTGGGTTTTTCTAATGGGGCTCTGCAGGGATCAGTACTAGGTTTGAGGCTATTCAACATTTTTTCAATGACTTGGAAGTAAATACAAAATTGCTGCTGATAAAAATGTGCTGATGACACAAAGATTGGCAGAATGGTAAATAACGACGAGGACAGGGCAGTCATACAGAGAGTTCCAGAGAGTTGGTTTGGCAAATGGGGCCCATTCAAACAAAATGCGTTTCACACAGCCCAACACAGAGTTATACATCTGGGAACAAGGAGGGCCTATTCAGCTTTGGATTTCACGATCTTTAGTTTTGTATCATCTGCAAATCTGGCCACTTCACTGTTTCCCCCCTTTTCTAGATCATTTATGCATACGTTGAACAACTCTGGTCCCAGTACAGATCCTTGGAAGACCTTGCTATTTATCTCTCTTCATAAGCTCACCATTTATTCCTACCTTTGATTTCCTATCTTTAAAACAGTTACTGGTCCATGTGAAGACCTTCCCTCCTATCCCACGACAACTTATTTTGCTTAAGAACCTTTGGGGAAGGATCTTGTTAAAGGCTTTCTGAAAGTTCAGGTACATGATCTCCACTGGATCGCCCTTGTCAAACAGAGCTGATTGCAGACTCGGTGTGATTCTACAGCTGGGTGTGTCCCTGCCAGTGTGTGTGTGCAGCAGGACAGGGTGAGGGAGCCCAGGCTGGTGGAACAGATGGGCTCAGTGGGACCCCAGTACATCAGGTGGCACCCTGGAATGGGGGTCCAACCCGTCACAACCCCCTCCAAGAATTCTAGTAGATTGGTGAGGCACGATTTCCCTTTTCAAAAGCCATGTTGACTCTTCCCCAACAAATCGTGTTCATCGATGTATCTGATCCTTCTGTTCTTTACTATAGTTTCAACTAATTTGCCTGGTACTGAAATTAGGCTCACTGGCCTGTAATTGCAAGGATTGCCTCTGGAACCTTTTTGAAAAATCAGCATTACATTAGCTACCCTTCAGACATCTGATACAGAGGCTGATTTAAGCAATAGGTTAAATACCACAATTAGTAGTTCTGCAATTTCATATGCGAGTTCCTGCAGTACTCTAGGGTGAATAGGGACTGCCTTCTCTAAAGCATTCATTTAGTCAAACACAAGTTATTGGACTCAATACAGGATGACATTTTCTGGCCTGTGTTATACAGGAGGTCAGACTAGATGATGTGATGATTGCGTCTAGCCTTAAATGCTATGAATCTATGACTGATTTTACACCTCTAGCATGTTCCCTCTTGAAATAGTCCCAGTCTTTTCAATCTCTCTCTGGATACAGGAGCCTTCCCAGGCCTTTCATCATTTTGGACCCTCCTATTTCACCTCATGGCAGGGTGCCCCACCCTTCCCCACTGCCCTCGTAAGGGGAGGTGAAAGTGCTTTGGAATGCAGGAAAAGTAGCTTCCACACCCCAAAGGGATGGGCCCTGATGACAGCTGGGTCTGGGTAAGAAGCTCTTCAAAGGAAGCTTTTGAGCCACGGGAGAAGTCCTTGCTCACCGAAAGAAGCACACTCAGTCTGGGCCTGGGTTGAGAAAACTTGTCCTACAGAAAGGACCCAGAGCTGAGCAGAGTGATGCGCTCTGAACTCAGGGTGCTCGGTACTCTTAGGACTTAGAGTACTTCCATTCCTTTGACAAATGGCATCTCGGCAGCCTCGGGGATCAGTGTTCCCATCGCACTCCCTGACCCGGTACCCAGGCTGGGCCAGGGACGCTAAGGATCCAAGCAACAGACCAAATTCCTTGATGAATCCTGGTCATGTGCCACTTGAGGCATGTTGTGCAGCCTGTAGCCTGATTTGGGGTGGGTTAGTGGGGTCGGTGGAATTTAGCCACTTAATTTAATTTGACTTGATAATTAATTTTCTAATTAATTAGTAATATTAATAATAATTAATCGATATTAATAATATGGGTATGGCTCGCCAATGTGTGTGATCAGAAGATAAAGTTCGTCCTGAATCAGGCTTCACAGAGTTTACACAAGGAGCTTCGGGGTATATGACAGGCACTTACACTGAGACAGAAATAGTCATCAAGACCTTTTATTAAAATCAATGAAACAATAAGGAAATGTAAAAATGTTAAAACAGGTCGAGATTACAGAGTTACAAACTATCACAGTTCTTTAAGAGAGAGATTGATGATAATACACTGTTAGAAACTCACTCTGTGCAGTAGCACTTTGGGTGTTGTTCACACTTATGATAAAGGAAGTTGGTTAATATGGGTCTGAGTTTAACCCTATATAAACTAGGTGCTTTTTAAAAGGTAAAGCAGAAACTAGATTCCTTTATACTTTCAGCTTTGAAAAGAAATAATACCACGGCCTATCAATAGTTAACAGCCTTGTATATGGGTAGCACCGATACGTAGATAGGGGTGAGGCGATGGATAGACAGGAACAGATAGATGGGTGTATCGCCTGCCTAATGGTGATTTGTTTCACCTTTTATAGAGCATTATTCGGAAATCCTTCCTCCTATGCCCAAATTTCGTCTTTCCCCCACGGAAATGTTAGGGTACACCTGCCTCATAGGCTAATATATGTGTGCGTATGAGTGACAGAGATGTATGCATTTGTGGTGTACTTGTTAGATTTGTGGGCAAAAATCCCCATTTTCCACCCTTTACTGCTATTGGCTCAGCTAAAGGTCTCCAGACATTTACGTAGGTATTTGTCTTATTATTACTTTTCTGAGTAAGGGTCCCCAAAGGTTGCCTTCAGCATCACACAGGATGTCTGACCTGGATGTCTGACCTGCATTTCAGCTAGTGCAAATCTAGAAATCTATAAAGCCTATTACATACTTAAATTTATCAAAAAGATATTTATCAAAAATATTGCACTCCCTGAAAACTAAATGCAAAGCGGTACTGTGAAATGTGTGCCAATGGCAATGTCCAAAAGCTGTTACTGGTGTCTAATACAGTAAACCATACAGCCTCTGGATCAAAGGATTTGATTAGATCTGGCATTTTGGCCACTGTGGGGGCACAAGTTGGTGTGACCTGGTTTAGGCGTCTGTAATCTATTGTGAGACGCCACGAACCATCAGGTTTCTTGACAGGCCAAATAGGTGAATTTGCAGTGGAAGTACATTTACGTAGTACTCCCTGTGTCAGCAAAGCCTTGATAGTCTTTTCTATGTACGGATTTGCTTGTTCTGGGTAAGGCTACTGTTTTGGGGCTGAAATTTCTCCTCCTTCTACAACAATAGTGACGGCCATGCATCCACAATCATGTTTGTGTTTAGCAAAAGCATCTGCATGCTTGTAAAGTAATGCCTGTAACTCAGGTTGGTCTGCATGTTTAGCCACTATTTTGTTTAAATCATACTCCTCAGGTTCAGAGTCCTCCACTGGAGAGACCATGCCACACGCAGGTATGACTACTGGAGAGTCATCCTTTGTCTGTTCTACTGAAAGACACAATAATTGGTTATACAAATCAAGAACACATCCCTGTTTGTATAAGAACTCAGTTCCCAATAGACAATTCTTTGGGTCTGCTAATTTCATCAATGCAAAGGTATGATTCTTTCTTAGGTGACCTATTTGTACTTCAAGGGGTGTAGAAAGTGTGGTAACAACCTGATTACTTGCAAAAGTTGCAAGGGTCTTGGTACATCCTGATAATAGAGGAGAGGATCTAGGATCCTCGACATGGAGAATACTAATTGCTGCTCCAGTATCTATAAAAAGATTCCTGTTTTTTCAATATTCCAAAAGCTACGGGAGGTTAACCCGGCTTCTTATAGGCCAGTTAGCCTGAAATAATGGACAAACTGCTATGGGATTCAATCAATAAAGAATTTTGGTTTTTGTAAAACAGCTGCCGTTTCAGGATGATATAGGGGTTATATCAGCACTTGTTTGGGAGGATTTGCATAACCCATTCCTGGCTTCACCACTCAGGAGGAGCATGGCCATCCCAAATGCATGCAGATAAAACCCCAATATCATGCATTCCCGAAATATGTATCTAGGAAACGCTGTTGTCCAGAGGTCGGATTTCTCCCCCAGTCTCTGAATTCCGTGCACGGTGTCTGGGGTTAGTTGCAGATCCTGCAATCCTAAAACCTGCGGAGTTTTATAAGCTCTGCAGGAGAGAGAACTTTGCAGGCTCTCTCCTTCAATGCTTATAAACTCTGCAGGCTCCGGGTACCAGCAATCGCTGTTTCTCCAAGCCCTGGATTATTCCAGTGAGCCCTGTTATGGGTTGTGCTGTGTGCCCTATATTGGCTGCATCACAGGAAAGCACAATGCCGACCCATGAGGCCTCATAGTGCAACACTCTCCCACAAGGAAACACTTCCCCCTGGCCCCACATGGCAATCCCCTCTGGCTCAGTGTCCTCCCAGGTTTATTGAGGAGTTCTCTTCTAACCCTGCTGCTTTCGCTGTGTGTGGCAGGCTTCTCCGAAGAAGAGGAGACACAGAGCCAAAAAGCAGAAACCGAAAGGTAAGCAGCCCCTGACCCCACAGCTGCGGTGGCAGACTCAGGCCCCACGCAAAGCAGAGAAATAGGGTCTGTTCCCCCACCTGCCTCCCCCCTTCCTGCGAAGGCTCAGTCGTGCCCAGAGCCGTGCAGAGGCACTGGCTGGGGCTCCGTTCACAGGCTGCCCCTGAACTCTGGGCAATAGGCTGCTTGGAAGCAGAGGGGACCCAAGCAGCTCAGTGTCTCCTTTATGTCTCACTTCTGGCAGCTTTTGGACGCTGTGAGGAAGAGCTGGAGGCTGGTGCATCCCCAGAGACATGGTAAGCAGTGCCCCCCTCCATGAACCTGCAGTGGGTCAGTCCCCTCCTCTCGCGTCATGCAATTCAGCCCCACCCAGGGGCATCAGCCCGAGTAATCCCTCCCCTGCCCCGACCTAGGTACCAGGCAAGCAACTCTTCTCCTGAGACTCCTGCAATTCATTCCCACCCCGCAGAAGTTGCCATCTCTAATCCACCCCCACGCCTCGTACAGGGGTCATTCCCTTCCTCAAGCATCATGCGGCTCATTTAACCTGGGGGGGGAAGGGTGGTAGATTGTGTCGACCGGACCGGACCGGACCATCCTCCCCTCCCAAGAGGGGGAGAAAATGTTTTCTGGGAGCAGCCCCGTGCACCCCAGGGAGGTGAGGTGGAGAAGTCAGGAGGAAGGCTGGCCTTTCTGGTACGGTGAGTAGGGTGAAAGGGATCCAGCAGCACTTGTGTAATGGCCCCTCCTCCATAGAATCATAGAATCATAGAATCTCAGGGTTGGAAGGGACCTCAGGAGGTATCTAGTCCAACCCCCTGCTCAAAGCAGGACCAAACCCAACTAAATCATCCCAGCCAGGGCTTTGTCAAGCCTGACCTTGAAAACCTCTAAGGAAGGAGATTCCACCACCTCCCTAGGGAACCCATTCCAGTGCTTCACCACCCTACTAGTGAAAAAGTTTTTCCTAATGTCCAACCTAAACCTCCCCCTCTGCAACTTGAGACCATTGCTCCTTGTTCTGCCATCTGCCACCACTGAGAACAGTCTAGATCCATCCTCTTTGGAACCCCCTTTCAGGTAGTTGAAAGCAGCTATCAAATCCCCCCTCATTCTTCTCTTCTGCAGGCTAAACAATCCCAGGTCCCTCAGCCTCTCCTCATAAGTCATGTGCTCCAGCCCCCTAATCATTTTTGTTGCCCTCCGCTGGACTCTCTCCAATTTAGCCACATCCTTCTTGTAGTGTGGGGCCCAAAACTGGACACAGTACTCCAGATGAGGCCTCAACAGTGCTGAGTAGAGGGGAACGATCACATCCCTCGATCTGCTGGAAATGCCCCTACTTATACAGCCCAAAATGCCATTAGCCTTCTTGGCAACAAGGGCACACTGTTGACTCATATTCAGCTTTTCGTCCACCGTAACCCCTAGGTCCTTTTCTGCAGAACTGCTGCCCAGCCATTCGGTCCCTAGTCTGTAACAGTGCATGGGATTCTTCTGTCCTAAGTGCAGGACTCTGCACTTGTCCTTGTTGAACCTCATCATATTTCTTTTGGCCCAATCCTCTAATTTGTCTAGGTCCCTCTGTATCCTATCCCTACCCTCCAGCGTATCAACTACTCCTCCCAGTTTAGTGTCATCTGCAAACTTGCTAAGGGTGCAGTCCACACCATCCTCCAGATCGTTAATGAAGATATTGAATAAAACCGGCCCCAGCACCGACCCTTGGGGCACTCCACTTGATACCGGCTGCCAACTAGACATGAAACCATTGATCACTACCCGTTGAGCCCGACCATCTAGCCAGTTTTCTATCCACCTTACCGTCCATTCATCCAGCCCAGACTTCTTTAACTTGCTGGCAAGAATACTGTGGGAGACTGTATCAAAAGCTTTGCTAAAGTCCAGAAATAGCACATCCACTGCTTTCCCCTCATCCACAGAGCCGGTTATCTCATCATAGAAGGCAATTAGGTTAGTCAGGCATGACTTGCCCTTGGTGAATCCATGCTGACTGTTCCTGATCACTTTCCCCTCCTTTAAGTGGTTCAGGATTGATTCCTTGAGGACCTGTTCCATGATTTTTCCAGGGACTGAGGTGAGACTGACTGGCCTGTAGTTCCCTGGATCTTCCTTCTTCCCTTTTTTAAAGATGGGCACTACATTAGCTTTTTTCCAGTCATCCGGGACCTCCCCCGATCGCCATGATTTTTCAAAGATAATGGCCAATGGCTCCGCAATCTCACCGGCCAACTCCTTTAGCACCCTCGGATGCAGCGCATCCGGCCCCATGGACTTGTGCTCGTCCAGCTTTTCTAAATAGTCCCGAACTACTTCTTTCTCCACAGGGAGCTGGTCACCTCCTCCCCATACCGTGCTGCAGAGTGCAGCTGTCTGGGAGCTGACCTTGTCTGTGAAGACAGAGGCAAAAAAGCATTGAGTACACAAGCTTTCTCCACATCCTCCGTCACTAGGTTCCCTCCCTCATTCAGCAAGGGGCCCACACTTTCCTTGACTTTCTTCCTGTTGCTAACATACCTGAAGAAACCCTTCTTGTTACTCCTAACATCTCCGGCTAGCTGCAACTCCAAGTGTGATTTGGCCTTCCTAATTTCACTCCTGCATGCCTGAGCAATACGTTTATACTCCTCCCTGGTTATTTGTCCAATCTTCCACTTCTTGTAAGCTGTTTTTTTGTGTTTAAGACGAGCAAGGATTTCACTGTTAAGCCAAGCTGGTCGCCTGCCATATTTACTTTTCTTCCTACACATCGGGATGGTTTGTTCCTGCAACCTCAATAAGGTTTCTTTGAAATACAGCCAGCTTTCCTGGACTCCTTTCCCCGTCATGTTATTCTCCCAGGGGACCTTGCCCATCAGTTCCCTGCGGGAGTCAAAGTCTGCTTTTCTGAAGTCCAGGGTCTCTGTTCTACTGCTTTCCTTTTTTCCTTGTGTCAGGATCCTGAACTCGACCATCTCATGGTCACTGCCTCCCAGGTTCCCATCCACTATTGCTTCCTCTACTATTTCTTCCCTGTTTGTGAGCAGCAGGCCAAGAAGAGCTTTTTCCCTAGTTGGTTCCTCCAGCACTTGCACCAGGAAATTGTCCCCTACACTTTCCAGAAACTTCCTGGATTGCCTGTGCACTGCTGTATTGCTCTCCCAGCAGATATCGGGGTGATTAAAGTCACCCATGAGAACCAGGGCCTGTGATCTAGCAACTTCTGTTAGTTGCTGGAAGAAAGCCTCGTCCACCTCATCCCCCTGGTCTGGTGGTCTGTAGCAGACTCCCACCATGACATTACCCTTGTTGTTCATACTTCTAAATTTAATCCAGAGACTCTCAGGTTTTTCTGCAGTTTCATAACGGAGCTCTGAGCAGTCATACTGCTCTCTTACATACAACACAACTCCCCCACCTTTTCTGCCCTGCCTGTCCTTCCTGAACAGTTTATATCCATCCATGACAGTACTCCAGTCATGTGAGTTATCCCACCAAGTCTCTGTTATTCCAATTACATCATAATTCCTTGACTGTGCCAGGACTTCTAGTTCTCCCTGCTTGTTTCCCAGGCTTCTTGCATTTGTGTATAGGCATGTAAGATAACTCACTGATCGTCCTGGTGTCCCAGTATGGGGCAGGAGCCCTCCCCTCTTGCACTCACCTACTTGTGCTTTCTCCCGATATCCCACTTCCCCACTTAGCTCGGGGCTTTGGTCTCCTTCCCCCGGTGAACCTAGTTTAAAGCCCTCCTCACTAGGGTAGCCGGCCTGCTTGCAAAGATGCTCTTCCCTCTCTTCGTGAGGTGGAGCCCGTCTCTGCCTAGCACTCCTTCTTCTTGGAAGACCATCCCATTGTCAAAGAATCCAAACCCTTCTCTCCGACACCATCTGCGTAGCCAATCGTTGATTTCCACGATTCCACGGTCTCTACCCTGGCCTTTTCCTGCCACAGGGAGAATGGACGAGAACACCACTTGCGCCTCAAACTCCTTTATCCTTCTTCCCAGAGCCACGTAGTCTGCAGTGATCTGCTCAAGGTCATTCTTGGCAGTATCATTGGTGCCCACGTGGAGAAGCAGGAAGGGGTAGCGATCCGAGGGCTTGATGACTCTCGGCAGTCTCTCCGTCACATCATGGGTTCCCAGCAGGATTTGAACCCTGGACCTTCACCTCTGAAGCATAAAGCACCCCTTAGAGCTGAAGAAGCAGCTGCATTAGTTGGCAGCTATAGTAGGCTGTTATCCTATATGTGGATTGGCTTCTGTGGAAGGCACATGCTGCCAGCAGGATAGACGCTCACCTCCTCAGCACTAGACAGGGCTTACCTCACAATCCAGCTAACCCCAGCCCAGAACATCCAAGGCCCGGGTATTGCAGGGGAGGAGGCTGCCTCAGTGGAGAAGGGGACAGGGAGCCTTTCGGTGCCGCCCCTCTGGGTAAAAGAGGGCCTGAGGGCAGGGCCTGCACTCAGCTATCTGCTCTCTCTGTTCCACAGCTGCCCTGTGCCCCCGGAGAAGCTCCGCTTGGCTCAGCGCCTCAGGCTGGTTGAGAGGAGGGTACAGTGCATGGCCAGACACCTGGAGGAAGTTCTGATACCGTAAGGGAACTGAGCGGGGGGCACCAGACTGGGGGCTGGGGGGGAGGGGAGAGTGAATGTAGACAGGAGGGAGCAGGGAAAACCAGACACTCCAGGATCCTAAAGTAACAGGGAAAAAACCACTACGAGGCTTTAGCTTCCAAGGTGAGAGACCAGTGACAGTGAGGTGGGGGATGATCAGAAATGAAATGCAGAGACTGCACGGTGGGGTTGTGAGTAGGATCAAATCCTTCTGTACAGCAATAGCTGCCAGCAGGCGACTGTCTAGACCCTGCCCGTGCCGCTGCCCCGTTTGAAAGAAACAGCAATGCAATGACACCCTGGGGGGGTGTCCACCCCACACAGCACTGGAAGGGGCTCAGGTGGCCAGGCAGGCCCATGAACTCCCCAGGGTGCAGCTGCAGGAAGAGCCGGGGAGCAGGGAACTGATTCCAAGCAGGCTCAGCTGGGCAGGACTAGGCAGGGCCTATAAGCCAGGAAGCTGGCACCAGACAGGGGCTGCGGCAGGGGAAGGGCAGCCCCTCCTAGCTAATAACCATTGATGAATTTATCTAGTTCCTTTTAGAGTTTATAGGCTTGGCCTTCACAACACCCTCTGGCGAGGGTTACACCCACATGCTCCCATCTTCCTCCCCCAAACCAGTTGTTGGTAGCTAATCTTTCTCTTAAAATAGCAGTAGGTCCCCGATCATGCTCAAGGCCCCATTGTGCTAGGTGCTGCACATGTGCGTGTGACGAAGGGGTTAGCGTTCTAGATATAATGAGTGCCGGCTCCCCCTCTCGGTCCTTCGTTACCCAGCTGATGTCCTTGTGTTGGGATGTGGTGTGCAATGCATGCCTAGGCACTGCCCCACTGCACTACTGCTGGAAGGCTGTGCCCGAGCCCTGCCTTGGCTCAGCAGGGCCATGTCCCATCTGTCCCTGTCTGCTCTCTCCCACAGGCCGAGTGTGTCGACATCTGCCACGAGCCAGTTCTCCTACTCCTCTAGGGAATCCACCACCTCTGCCCTCCGGAGTCCCAGCTCCTTTTCCCTGAGAGAAGCCGCCATGATTCACTCAGAGCCCCTCCGCCACATGGGGGAGATCATGCCTGTCGGGGGCTGGGAAGGATCCGCTCATCCCATCCAAGCCCAGCCTCTCCCCAGGCCTCCTGCCCACAGCAGACGAGTCCGGCGAGAGCAGACCATGGGTCTGGACCAGACGTCAGTCCGTGGCTTAGACTTCAACATCCGCCAGAAACATCTGCAGAGTCAACTGGGGGCTCCTACCCCATACACAGAGTCGCTGGCCAAGATGATCCCTAACGTCCCTGCTCTGTGCCCACTGGACAGAGACCCCAGGGTGAAGTTCAACATGAGCAGGGTCCCTTTCCTAAGCTGTGAAGTCCTGGAGGAACTGGACTGTCACGTGCAGACAAAGAGACTCCAGCATGAGCAGGGCTTACCCCTCACCCCCCAGAAACCCCACACAGCTCTTCTGCCTCCAGCTCCACAAACCCCCATCCCGGGGGAGCCATTGCTGGGTGAGCGGGACACCAAGCAGCAATTGATATTAGACACAGATCGGCCCAAATGTGGATTTCCAGCAAAGGTCCCGGAGCCCCTCACATCCAACACCAGCCCTCAGCGTGCACAGGCGATCCAGGAGTCATGTGTCTGCCCCTCTGGACCCCTGCCTCAAAAGGCCCACAGGATCATGGCATCCCCTGATGCCATCCTGGCCAGGCCTGTGCCCACGGTGGTGGTCAAGCTGCAGGATCACATTGCTCAGAAATGCTCAGAGATCCAAATGGAGGCGTTCCCAAAGATGGTGAGAGAGTCGCACAGAGATGCTCCCCTCGTGAGAGAGACGGCAATAGCAGAGAAGACGCTCACAGCCACACTCCACCTCTATAGGAGCGAGTTGAGAAAGCCCCTTACCAGTGTGAGCGGCACCAAAGGGACTGAAGAGAAGCTGGAGCTGCACATGGAGCGGAAGGTTCTCTTGGGAGAAGGCTCCTGCCTGGGGCCAGGGGCACAGGCAGGTGAGGGCAGGGCAGATCATCCCAGGACCCAAAGCCACCAGGTTGCCCCAGAGGCCCCAGGCTCTGAGCAGCTAACAAGATCCACCCTTGACTCTCTCATTGCTGGGCAGGCTGCACACGACCTGCAGCTGAAGCACCTGATGGAAATGATGAGCAGCTCCCGCCCCTTGGCGGTCCAGGTCTCAGTCTGCCAGCAGTGCCGCAAGGCATATCCAGGAAAGATGAATGGTAAGAAAACTCAGGAGGAGACATCTGCTGAGCTGCATGGTCTTCGAGCCACCATGGATCCACATGGGCTCGATGGAACTGTGAATTCAAAGCTCTTCAGGGATCAGCTGCCAATTAGAGTCTGCAAGAAGTGCAGTGAGCTTCGACGGAAGAGACCAGCTGGCTCTGCAGGTGCTGACTTGCCCGGAAGATCCCATGGAATCCCACAGCGATGGACTCCAGGAGACTCTTCAGCATCATCCAACCACAAAAAGATGCCAGTGGTGTGGCTCCTTCCAGCAGACAGGAGAAAGACGCAGGATGGAATGGGGAAAACGGCTCCCAGTAAGCAACCAAAGATGGTGTCCATTGCTACAAGTACAACAGGGCTTTTGCAAGCTGGGGAGAAAACAATTGGGAGTCCTGACGGTTCTCCCCCAAAGTCACCAAAGGCCTCTAGAGCTAGGACACCATCCCCTTCAAGGAGCAAAGTTCCAATTCTCAAACGGATGCTAATGTGCCTCAAGAAAACGTGCACTAAGCTTCAAAACGAAGTCAAGTCCCAAATGTCCAAGGACTCTCATTCAAGAACACCTGATGCTAAATTTACAAAGCCACCCCTTGGGAAGGCAAGGGCCTCCAAGGGTGTCTGGTAGTAGTATAAGGGCCCGACCATCAATAAAACACTAACCCCTCCCCTTAACCCCTCAAACCCTGCTCCTTGACCCCGTAAGCCCCAACCACCTGTCACTGGAAGTCCCACCCATGGCGGACACATGACCGGAAGCAAAGTGTGTCATATGACCGCTCTAAGAACTCCTCCCACTGCCCTCTACCAATCAGGATGGGTTTCGCCCCCGTAGACCCGCCCCGAGAGGAGATTTGACCAATCAGGGGGTGTTCCGGGTCGGGGTGACCCATCCAGAAGTGGTTCGTGTGACCCCTCTAAGAACTCCTCCCACTGCCCTCTACCGATCGCGATGGGTTTTGGCTGCACAGGACAGCCCTGAGAGCAGGTTTGACCAATCGGGGGTGTTCCAGGGTGGGGTGACCCTCCAGGAGCGGGTCCTGTGACCCCTCTAAGAACTCCTCCCAGTGCCCTCTGCAATCAGAGTGCAGCACCATCACCCCATAAGTCCCAGCACCGGGGCAGAAGAGGTCCTCTTTTACCCAGAACGCATGCTCTGGAGATCATGGAGACATGGACTCCTTCACCACCCCCGTGAGAACTCCAGACTTTCTTTTAGCCCCGAGGCCTTTGGACTTGTGTGGGGAAAGCGCTACATCAGCGAGAGTTGCGACGAGGGCCCTTTGACTCAGCCATTGATGGATACGCCGGAACCCAAAACCCAGACCCTCGTGAGGCACCCCAATGAGCGTGACCGCCTCTCATTGTCCGCTCCCCTAGAGGGGGAAGGCGAACGCAGCTCGGGGGAGTCACTGGAGGACAAGGTGAACGGAAAAGATGTCGCTCAGGTAAATGAATAAATAAGAAGTGATGGTTGATGATGGGGTGTAATGGGTTAGGAACTGTGGGGTTGTGTAAATCTAAAAACAAGCAGTGGGGGGCTTACACTGCTTCTTTTTCTGAAAATCTCTCAACAGCTCGATGTCTCTCTAGAGGCCTTTGAGAACTTACAGATTTGTGTTAGTAAAAGACGGTCCCAGTAACAGTCATGTCTACATCAGCAGCTCTGTTAAAGAAAATATATTACACCCCCGGGGAAGTTGGGAGCTTCGGCGGGTGACCCTTCTTTTTCAAGTGGCCAAAAAGCCTCGTAAAACGCTTACACTTTACACATACCGGCTCGAATACGTTTTAAAAGAAACAAGACCATTGGGTCAGATGTGGATGCGCAATGGCAGGCAGATTCGGTGAAGATGCATCGGTTCTCCAAATGCAACATCGGTTTTAAGTCCATCTTAACGGTGATAGACATTCTATCCAAATCTGCCTGGGCCTCAGGCCTAAAAGACCAGACGCGTGGTGAGGTATCCAAGGCCTTTACAGCTATTTTCAGCAAAGGTCGCATGCCTCAAAAATTACAAACCGATCGGGGGAAAGACTTTTTAAACAAACCTTTAAGCAGATTGTTAAAGCGGCATGGAGTTCACCAGTGTGTTACTAATAAGGAAGTCAAAGCAGGGGTTGTAGGAGGATGTGGAGATATTTTACAGCCCATATCACCTTTTGCTACATTGACGTGTTACCTGAGTTTCTAAAGAGTTACAACCAGAGTTTTCACAGAACTCTACGTACCAGACCCGCTGATGTTAGCCCTTCAAATTCTCTGAAGGTATGGAAAACGGTTTACAGAGATGGTTTTAAAATAAAACCGGTTGTTGCCTCTTTTAGAAAAGGCGACCATGTGAGACTATTTAAAACCAAAGGAGCTTTTCAAAAGGTTATGAACAGACGTTTACCAATGAGCTATTCCTTGGGCATGCCTAGCCTTGCTCAACACGTGCTTCAACAAGCCCAGCCGTGTATTTTGCAATGATTTTCATAGCCCTATTACCCAATAAAGCCCCCCAGGTGAGGGGATTAAAGACAATTGATGTTTGGGGTTGGTTTTTAAAAAATAAAAATGACCAATTCAGAAAAAAGGACACAGATTATTATTTTTTTAATAAAAATAATCGCTTGTGAGGTCCCCTAAATAATGCCCCAGAGGGGGATTCCAGTCACCCTCCCTTTTCACAAATATCACGAGTCAGTGTCGTGGTACAGGCACCGCTCTTGCAACCTGTCTAGGAGGTTGTATAGTTCTAAGCGGGCATAAGCGGTGGTGAAACAGGCTATGAAGACGTTGGTATTGCCAGAGACAGAGCACTGGTCTTTTGTGAGCTTCCAAGACACACACGCGGTTTCATCGTCGATAAACTCGCAGGATGAAACCTCGTAACTGGGGGAAAACAGGTACTGAAAGAGTATCAGAGGGGCAGCCGTGTTAGTCTGGATCTGTAAAAGCAGCAAAGAGTCCTGTGGCACCTGATAGACTAACAGACGTATTGGAGCATGAGCTTTCGTGGGTGAATACCCACTTCGTACCCATTTTCAGGTACTGAAAGCGTTCATCAGGGTCTCTCACCATGCAGCTGTTGGGTAGGTTTGTTCTTTGGCCAAATTTACCCCACAGAGAATTTAAAACCAGTTTAGCCATTTGGCGTTTAGGGTTTGTCAGTTGGACCGTGTGCTTGATTGTTTGTTTGAACAGTGTGAATTGAGAGGGCTTTGTTCCAGGTGGGACTTGAGTGGGCCCGACTGCTATAAAAAGGCAGTCTATGTGTCTCTTTGAAGGTTGTGGTCACCTGTATCTGAACTGTTTAATGGATAAATTACTCTGTGCTAATTGCCAGGCTGTTTGGGAGAAGGAGAGTTAAGCCCATTGTTTTCTCAGGCTGAAAGGCTGCTGGAAATGAATAAAACCCTGGGACACAATCCTGCTTCATCTCAGATCTGCTTTGGGTTTCAAGAGGGGGAAACCTTAAGGCACAAGGATTGAGATCCCCAGTCACTGACTGGAGTCACCCTGAATATGGAAATTGGACTATAACCTATGGACTATTTCTAAAAGGACTTTTGGCAACTACAAGCTCATCTCTGCTGTGTCTGAACCTCAAGAGTTGAATTCAAGTCTGTATGTGTCTTGATCTTTTAACCAACACTCTTTCTCGTTTTTCTTTTTAAATAAATTTTAGCTTAGTTAATAAGAATTGCCTGTAGCGTGTATTTTGGGTAAGATCTAAGTTATAATTGGACCTGGGTGTGTGGCTGATCCTTTGGGATTGGAAGAACCTTTTCTTTTATATGATGAGATAAGTTTTTCAGGAATCATCAGCATATCTGACAGGTGTGTCTGGATGGAGGCCTAAGGCTGGGCACTTTAAGGGAACTGCGTGGTTTGGACTTCTGAGTAACCAGTGAGGTGCTACAGAAGCTGTTTTGTGCTGGTTGGTAAATCTAAGTATTTGAATAGCCACCAGCATTTGGGGTTTGTCTGCCCAGTTTGGCTTCCAGTTCACCCAGATTGAGTGACCTCAGCTGGCTCCCATGGGCAGCACCATCACAATGATACATCTGAGAGAAGGGAGCAGAAGGAGACTCCACCAATTGGAAGGCACGAGATGCACCGTCCTAGGGATGGGGGTTCCACGACCACCGCTCCCAAGAGAAGGAGAAGGGTGGTGGTGGTGGTTGGGGACAACCTCCTCAGGGGGACTGAGTCATCTATCTGCCGCCCCGACCGAGAAAACCGAGAGGTCTGCTGCTTGCCAGGGGCTAGGATTCACAATGTGACGGAGAGACTGCCGAGACTCATCAAGCCCTCAGACGCTACCCCTTCCTGCTTCTCCACTTGGGCACCAATGATACTGCCAAGAATGACCTTCAGCAGATCACTGCAGACTACGTGGCTCTGGGAAGAAGGATAAAGGAGTTTGAGGCGCAAGTGGTGTTCTCGTCCATCCTCCCTGTGCTCCATGTCTAGTTGGCAGCCGGTTACAAGCGGAGTGCCCCAAGGGTCGGTCCTGGGGCCGGTTTTGTTCAATACCTTCATTAATGATCTGGAGGACGGCGTGGACTGCACCCTCAGCAAGTTTGCAGAGGACACTAAACTAGGAGTGGTAGATACACTGGAGGATCTTAGAGGACTGGGTCAAAAGAAACCTGACGAGGTTCAACAAGGACAAGTGCAGAGTCCTGTACTTAGGACGGAAGAATCCCATGCACTGTTACAGACTAGGGACCGAATGGCTGGGCAGCAGTTCTGCAGAAAAGGACCTAGGGGTTACGGTGGACGAGAAGCTGGATAGGAGTCAGCAGTGTGCCCTTGTTGCCAAGAAGGCTAACGGCATTTTGGCCTTTATAAGTAGGGTCTTTCCAGCCCTCCTTTCTTTTGGACCCGCTGAGGATATAGCAGCCACCAGCGTCATATTTTCCCCAAATCTTCATCAGTTTTCTGAATGAAGCATCATACTTTTCCCAAACACTAGACTATGGGGAAGCTGTGACGAGCTTATGGTGTTGGGAGAATGGTTTGTCAGTCCTTGGTTGTTTATTCACAACCCCTAGAGCGCGTGCTCCGGGTTTGTGAATATGGGCATTTTCGCGCACACAGTTTTCTCAGGGCTTGGTGTGGTGGTTGCCGCTGAGGAACTGGAGTTGTGTTTGTGTGGTTGGTTCTCAAAGGCCTTGATAAAGGCATCGTCGAGCTGTTGAGAGATTTTCAGAAAAGAAGCAGTGTAAGCCCCCACTGCTTGTTTTTAGATTTACACAACCCCGCGGTTCCTAACCCATTACACCCCATCATCAACCGTCACTTCTTAATCATTCATTTACCTGAGTGATGTCTTTTCCATTCACCTTGTCCTCCGGTGACTCCCCCGAGCTGCGTTCGCCTTCCTCCTCTAGGGGAGCGGACAATGAGAGGCGGTCACGCTCATTGGGGCCTCACGAGGGTTTGGGTTTCGGGTTCCAGCGTATCCATCAACGGCTGAGTCAAAGGGCCCTCGTCGCAACTGTCGCTGATGTAGCGCTTTTCCCACACAAGTCCAAAGGCCTTGGGGCTAAAACAAAGTCTGGAGTTCTCACGGGGGTGGTGAAGGAGTCCATGTCTCCATGAACTCCAGAGCACGCGGTCTGGGTAAAAGAGGGCCTCTTCTGCCCCGGCGCTGGGACTTATGGGGTGATGGTGCTGCACTCTGACTGGCAGAGGGCGCTGGGAGGAGTTCTTGGAGGTGTCACACGACCCTCTTCTGGGCGGGTCACCCCAACCCAGAACACCCCCGATTGGTCAAACCTGCTCTCGGGGTGCTCCTATGTCGCTGAAACCCATTGCGATTGGTAGAGGGCAGTGGGAGGAGTTCTTAGAGAGGTCACACGAACCACTTCTGGACAGGTCACCCCGCCCCAGAACACCCCTGATTGGTCAAATCTCCTCTCAGGGCGAGCCTACAGGGGCAAAGCCCATCCTGATTGGTAGAGGGCAGTGGGAGGAGTTCTTAGAGGGGTCACATGACACACTTGCTTCTGGTCATGTGTCCGCCTCGACCCCGGAAGTAATATCCCCCATGGGTGGGACTTCCAGTGACAGATGGTCAGGGCTTAAGGGGTCAAGGGTCAGGGTTTAGGGGCCAAGGGGCAGGGGTAGGGTTTGATTGATGGAAGGGCCCTTATACTCCCGCCGGTTCCCATGCTGCTGAATCCCACCCTGCCAGCAGGCCCACTAACAGAAGGGCCCACAAATTCCACCATCTCCCTACCATCCAGCGGGCCTGTAAGCATGGGCCAAAGTGGCTGAGAACAATGGCGTGTTGTCCTGGGACACAGAGACTGACGTATAAAAGACTCTCCTTGGGGGTGTGACGTTTAACCCCGGATTCCAAGATGAAAGCGGGGCCTGGGGCTTGGACGAGACTGAGGGTGTGAACAGCTCACTGGATTTGTTACTTGACCTCCTCTGGTTCAAGAATCAATCCTTCCTAGGCAGATGCATGGCCAAAGTCTCTTCCTTACAGATGTTTTGGCCACATGTGTGAATAAAAGCCAACAATCCATGGAGGAGGAGAACAGCAAACCCTCTACGTTTTCAGAAGCTGACCTGGTGCTAGACATGGAGGGGAGGCAGCAGTGGGGTGAAATGCCCCAGAGATGTTTATATTAGAGGGTGGAAAGCAGGGGACTCCATGGGGCACTTGGTTTGCACAGGGCTCAGAAGAGAAACTTCCTAGGAGATATGGGGCCGGGCTTTCCTGGGGTGATGGAAAGATGGAGTTTGGCATTTCCAAGTTGGCAGACACAAGACCCGAGGAAGGGGCTGGGGCAGGAAGGAAGTGACGCCCTTGACCCAAAGAGCGAAAGAAGGCGAGATCTGCCACAGACCCGAGGGGAGTGCCATCCACATGGAGTATGTGTGTTGCCGGCCCAGAGGGCCCGAGGGGGAACAGCGGGGTTCGTTGCCCAGCGTGCGTCACACTAATTAACACACCAGGGTGGAGAAGCAAAGCAAGTTTATTGAAGATCTTGAAAAGGCGCTAGGAGAAGCAATATCTCAAATCAAGCGCACTGATAAAAGCAAGTTCCCCTTTTTATATTCCAAGTTGTCTGTACTGGCCTTTGTTTCTCCCTGTCTCCCCCTTCCTCCCTCCCCTTGCAGCAGATACATTAAGCAATAAATTGTAGCTTGTTAGAAACCTTCCCATTCGCATGTTTCTCTCTGGCCTTTACGACACAGACGCATGCAGACTTTCCCCCCCATTTTCCCCCGTATCACTACTGCTTTTTGCTGTTTCGAGCTGCACTGCAGCTGCGAGCTAAGAAAGCTGACAGTTACACATTTTTGCTTTTTGGCTGTTAGCAGTTTCGGCTGGTTAAAGTTCACAACATGGAAGAACTTTGGTTCACTCAGGCCTAGAGCAAGAAGACTTCATCGACACTCGTGGTCTTTCATCCTCCCGAGTTACCTAGATTTATGCCTAGTGACACCAACAGCTGTGACCCCCATTTCCCCTCTCTCCAGCACGCCATCCAAGAGCTGAGATGTCATGGGGCTGGGGTGTCGGAGCAGGGGAGGAAGTTGCTAATAATTAAAGGAGGCTTTAGTATAATGAATGGCCACAGCCAAGCTGTGGAAAACAGATCGCAAGGCCTGAGGCTTGGACAGCTGAGGTGCCCTGCAACTTAAACCCCAGTCCACTGCGCCTGCATTCCACATATTAGCTGAGCTCCCTGGGCTCGAGTACCTGCAGCCCAGGAACGGAGCACGGCCGAGGTCTGGAGAGCAGAACGTGGGCCATCTACCGAGTGGCTGGAGAGAAGGTTCTGCTAACCCCCTTCGAGAGGCAGGTACTGTTACAGCAGGACTCTCCGGCCTTAAAGGGACAGCAGCCTCAAGCACAAGCCATCGATTGGCTAGCCATCCCCAGCACCACTGGGGGGGGGGGGGGGAGCCTGGATGGGGTGGCACTAGGGCCCAGGGAACGTGGTGTAGCTGATACCTCTACAAGGAGCTTCTCAAGCCCGGGAATTATTGAGGTATCTAGCCCAAGGGACCTGATGAGATCAACTTATAACTACACCAAGTACTGCTTGGTTTGCCCCAAGCCAGAAAGGCCCGGGAAGGTGATGGGTCTATTACAGGAGGGGATGGGTGAGGTTCTTTGGCCTGCAAGGTGAAGGAGCTCAGACTAGATGATCCCAAGGGTCCCACCTGGCCTTAAAGTCTATGAGGAACTGTAACGATGCTGGTTCTGGCGGGACCCAACTGAGAGCGCCAATTCAGGACAAATTGCTTAACACAGGGCAGTCACAGCCCTAGGCTGGGGTTTTTCCACCTCTAAGGCAAACCAAACCAGCCAGACAAAGAGGACTTTGGTCTCACCCCACTGGCTAACCACAAGTCACACAAGCAATTCCCTTAGACACTCCAGTCTCCCAGTATCACCAACAGTGCCACTCGTCCTGGGGATGAATGGTTATGAAAACCAACACCCCAATAAAAGAAAAAAGGTTCCCTCGATCCCAAAGGACCAAGCCCCAGCCCGAGGTCAATATACACATCAGATCTTACCCACAAATCACGCTGTTGCCAATCCTTTAGAATCGAAAATCTAAAGGTTTATTCATAAAAGGAAAAAGATCTAGATGAGAGCTAGAATCGGTTAAATGGAATCAATTACATGCAGTAATGAGCAAGTTCTTGGTTCAAGCTTGTAGCAGCGATGAAATAAACTGCAGGTTCAAATCAAGTCTCTGGAACATCCACAGCTGGGATGGGTCATTCAATCCTTTGTTCAGAGCTTCAGTTTGTAGCAAAGTCCTCCAGAGGTAAGAAGCAGGATTGAAGACCAGATGGAGATGAGGCATTAGTCTTATATAGGCTTTTCCAGGTGTAAGAACCTCTTTGTTCTTACTGTGGAAAATTACAGCAAAATGGACTCTGGAGTCACATGGGCACGTCCCTGCACTTTGCTGAGTTACAAGGCGGATCTGCCTGCTCTCCATGGGTCAGTTGTAGCTGATGGTCCTTAATGGGCCACCAAGCAGGCTAGGCAGAGCTAACACCAACTTGATTTGCAATAAATACTTGCTATAAATTTGTTATTACTAATGAAAATGTTTGTAACTAATGTGTTGCTATTACCAAGAACTGAAAGAATGTGCAATGTGCCTAATCTTTTGGAAAATCCCTTGAACACGTTAAGAGGAATACACGAGAACACACTTTATGTTAGAAGGCCTTGTAATGCTAATGTTGCACTGTTAATGCCTGTAAACAGTCTTGGAACTTTTCACAGGGAAAAGACGTTCCAGACCTGATGTGCTGTATGAAAGGGAAAACTGAGGCACGCGACCATATTGCTTTCACGGCCAAATGCCAAGATTCCTGTACTATGAACAACAGGTGAACAGGGGCTGCTAGCAGAGAGTTTCGCAAGGGAGTTTGGAAGGGCAGTGGGAAGGGAGCGGGAGTCCCTCATCGGTCCTAACCCTTCCCCTGTAGTCCCCCTTAAAACCTATAAACCAAACCCCATTTCAAAGCTCCATTCTGTAAACCACCCTTCCATTAACTAGGAGACAATGCAGGCAGAAGCCCAACAGCAGAGTGGGGGCTATCCAGTTTATTGCGCTGAGTGTTGCATGTATGATTACCTGCCCTGTGGGCGGGTGGCGTATGTGTGCAGTCGGTGCAAGGAGCTCCTGGCCCTCAGAGACCATGTACGGACTTCGGAGGCCAGGGTAGCAGAACTGGAGGAGCTAAGAGAGGCAGAGAGGTATGTGGATGAGGCTTTCCGGGACACTGTAGAATTGTCCCACCTCCGCTCAGACAGCCCCTGTGCTGTTGAGGAGGAAGAACGGCCCAGGGAAGCAGAGCAGTCAATGGGAGCAGAGGGAAACCTTGATATAATAGGCATCACAGAAACCTGGTGGACTGAGAGCAATCAATGGGACACAATCATTCCGGGGTACAAAATATATCGGAAGGACAGAACAGGCCGTGCAGTGGGAGGAGTGGCACTATATGTGAAAGAAAATGTAGATTCAAATGAAGTAAAAATCTTAAGGGAATCCACATGTTCCATAGAGTCTCTATGGATAGAAATTTCATGCTCTAGTAAAAATATAACAGTAGGGATCTATTATCGACCACCTGACCAGGACAGTAATAGTGATGATGAAATGCTAAGGGAAATTAGAGAGGCTATCAAAATTAAGAACCCAGTAATAGTGGGGGATTTCAATTATCCCCATATTGACTGGGAACATTTCACTTCAGGACGAAATGCAGAGATAAAATTTCTCGATACTTTAAGTGACTGCTTCATGGAGCAGCTGGTACGGGAACCCACAAGGGGAGAGGCGACTCTAGACTTAATCCTGAGTGGAGCGCAGGAGCTGGTCCAAGAGGTAACTATAGCAGGACCGCTTGGAAATAGTGACCATAATACAATAGCATTCAACATCCCTGTGGTGGGAAGAACATCTCAACTGCCCAACACTGTGGCATTTAATTTCAAAAGGGGGAACTATACAAAAATGAGGGGGTTAGTTAGACAAAAGTTAAAAGGTACAGTGACTAAAGTGAAATCCCTGCAAGTTGCGTGGGCCCTTTTAAAAGACACCATAATAGAGGCCCAACTTCAATGTATACCCCAAATTAAGAAAAACAGTAAAAGAACTAAAAAAGAGCCACCGTGGTTTAACAACCATGTAAAAGAAGCAGTGAGAGATAAAAAGACTTCCTTTAAAAAGTGGAAGTCAAATCCTAGTGAGGCAAATAGAAAGGAGCACAAACACTGCCAACTTAAGTGCAAGAGTGTAATAAGAAAAGCCAAAGAGGAGTTTGAAGAACGGCTAGCCAAAAACTCCAAAGGTAATAACAAAATGTTTTTTAAGTACATCAGAAGAAGGAAGCCTGCTAAACAACCAGTGGGGTCCCTTGACGATGAAAATACAAAAGGAGCGCTTAAAGATGATAAAGTCATTGCGGAGAAACTAAATGGATTCTTTGCTTCAGTCTTCACGGCTGAGGATGTTAGGGAGATTCCCAAACCTGAGCTGGCTTTTGTAGGTGACAAATCTGAGGAACTGTCACAGATTGAAGTGTCACTAGAGGAGGTTTTGGAATTAATTGATAAACTCAACATTAACAAGTCACCGGGACCAGATGGCATTCACCCAAGAGTTCTGAAAGAACTCAAATGTGAAGTTGCGGAACTATTAACTAAGGTTTGTAACCTGTCCTTTAAATCGGCTTCGGTACCCGATGACTGGAAGTTAGCTAATGTAACGCCAATATTTAAAAAGGGCTCTAGGGGTGATCCCGGCAATTACAGACCGGTAAGTCTAACGTCGGTACCGGGCAAATTAGTTGAAACAATAGTAAAGAATAAAATTGTCAGACACATAGAAAAACATAAACTCTTGAGCAATAGTCAACATGGTTTCTGTAAAGGGAAATCGTGTCTTACTAATCTATTAGAGTTCTTTGAAGGGGTGTGACAGAGCGGTTCTGGCGGGACCCAACTGAGAGTGCCAAATCAGGACCAATTGCTTAAACTGGGCAGTCACAGCCCTAGGCTGGGGTTTTTCCACCTCTAAGGCAAACCAAACCAGCCAGACAAAAAGGACTTTGGTCTCACCCCACTGGCTAACCACAAGTCACACAAGCAATTTCCTTAGACACTCCAGTCTCCCAGCATCACCACCAGTGCACTCGTCCTGGGGATGAATGGTTATGAAAACCAACACCCCAATAAAAGAAAAAGGTTCCCTCGATCCCAAAGGACCAAGCCCCAGACCCAGGTCAATATACACATCAGATCTTACCCACAAATCACACTGTTGCCAATCCTTTAGAATCTAAAATCTAAAGGTTTATTTACAAAGGGAAAAAGGTAGAGATGAGAGGTAGAATTGGGTAAATGGAATCAATTACATACAGTAATGGCAAAGTTCTTAGTTCAGGCTTGCAGCAGTGCTGGAGTAAACTGCAGGTTCAGATTAAGTCTCTGGAATACATCCCCCGCTGGGATGGGTCGTTCAGTCCCTTGTGTAAAGCTTCAGTTTGTAGCAAAGTCCCTCCAGAGGTCAGAAGCAGGATTGAAGACCAGATGGAGATGATGCATCAGCCTTATATAGACTTTTCCAGGTGTAAGAATCTCTTTGTCCACACTGTGGAAAATTACAGCAAAAATGGAGTCTGCAGTCACATGGACAAGTCTCTGCATACTTTGCTGAGTCACAAGGCGTGTCTGCCTTCTCTCCATGGGTCAATTGTGTAGCTGATGGTCCTTAATGGGCCATCAAGGCAGCTAGGCAGGGCTAACACCAGCTTGTCTGGGATATTTCCCAGAGAAAGAGCATAATACAAAATACAGACAGTACAGAGCCAATACTTATAACTTCAACTACAAAATGATACACAGACATACAGACAGCATAATCATAACCAGCAACCCAGAACCTGGTCTTAGACACCTTATATGACCCCCTTTACTTAGGATTTGGTGCCACTACAGGACCTTGGTTGCAACCCATGTTCTATATGGTTCCCATTTATATCAATAACGTCACACCCCCAACGCAAAAGTGATGCAGGAAGGGATGCAGGAAGGGATGACAAAACATCACTGACTGCATCCTAAAGCTCCCACTCTGGACAATGCATCAGCCACGATATTTTTCCCCTTCCTTTATGACGATATCCATTTCATACTACTGAAGAAGGGCCAAAGCGCAGCAACCTAACTGGAATTAGTACCTTTGGCCAGCCAGAGAGGGCCTGATCACTCAACACAGTGAAACTTTTGTTGTACAAATAGGGCCTAAGCTGCTTGACAGCCCAGACAATGGCATAACATTCCTTCTCAATGGGAGCGTAATTCTGCTCAGTGGGGGACAATTTCTTGCTTAGATACGCCACGGGATGTCTTTTATCCCCTTCCCCTTCTTGCATCAGTACTGCCCCAAGCCCGATATTGGAAGCATCTGTACACAGCAGAAAAGGTTTGCTGAAATCTGGGCTGGCCAAAACTGCTCTTTAGCCAAAGCACTCTTGATGCTTTGGAATCCCTGCTCACAGGCCTCGGTCCATCGCACCTGGTCTGGTTTTCCTTTTCGTCAGGTCTGTGATGGGAGCAACGATGTCACTGAATCCCTGAACAAACCTCCTGTAATAGTTGGCCAGACCAATGAACGATTGGACCTGTTTCTTAGTTCTAGGGACAGGCCAGTTTTTAATGGCCTCCACCTTCAAAGGCTCAGGGCGCAGTTGCCCATTGCCCACCCTGTGCCCCAGGTAGGTCACCTCAGCAGCTCCCATTCTGCATTTAGACACCTTAACAGTTAGATTGGCCTCCCTGAGCCGGTGCAGCACAACCCCGATGTGGTTAAGGTGATCTCGCCACGAACTGCTGAATATGGCCAGGTCGTCTATATAGGCCCTGGCAAAAGACTCTAATCCCCGTAGGACCTCGTTTATAAGTCTCATGAAAGTAGCCCCTGAATTACGCATCCCAAAGGGCAACACTTTGAACTCATACAGGCCAGATTCCACTATGAAAGCGGATTTTTCTTGTGCATCAGCATCTAGGGGAATTTGCCAATATCCCCTAGTCAAATCCAGGGTGCTTATAAACTTTGCCCCCCCCCCCAGTGTATCCAATAGATCCTCTATTCTGGGTGTGGGGTAAGGGTCAGGCTGAGTGATCGCATTTAGCTTCCTGTAATCCACACAAACCTCATGGTTTTATCCTTCTTTGGCACCATCACAATGAGAGAGGCCCAGGGGCTCATGGAGTGGGTAATTACCCCCATTGTCAGCATGCTTTTTACTTCCTCCTGGATCTGCCTTTGCATCTCTCCCTTGGCCCTGTAAGCTCTGCTGGGAGCTGGGCGGGGACCCACCGTCTGAATGGAGTGTGTCATCCTATCAGTGAGCCCTGGCCTGCTGGAGAATGTTTGCTTGTGGTGTTTTAATAACATTAGCAGCTCCTTTCTTTGAGGGGGGGATAAACCCTCCCCCATCTCAATGCTCTCAAGAGGCGTCTCTTCCTGGCTTTCAGCAACCATGTCAATCAAAGGGACAGACACTGCCTCTTCCTCAGCACAACAGATCATGTTCACATTTACCTCCCTTGCATGGTAAGCCTTCATTCTGTTCACATGCACTGTCTGCACACTTCCCCGAATGTGGGGTTTCCTCACATCATAGGTAACCTCATTAATCCTCTCCACTACCTCCATGGGTCCGGTCCAAACATCTTTCATTTTGTTCCTCCGGACAGGATCTAGCACCACCACCATGTTCCCTATTTCAAACGCTCTCTCCTTAGCATCTCTGTCATACTAGGCTTTCTGAGTATCCTGGCTGTCTTTCAGATTCTGCTCAACCAACTTCATCATCTCCTGCAAACTCTCCTTGAATTCAGCCACATACTCGGCCACTGGCTGCTCTGTCTCCTTCACATTACCTTCCCACGAGTCACGGACCAAATCTAGGGGCCCCCGGACCTGCCTCCCATAGAGCAGCTCAAAGGGAGCAAACCCTGTAGACTCTTGGGGCACACTCCTGTACGCATACAATAGATACGGCAACAGAACATCCCAGTCATTCTGGCGTCTATCAACGTACATTTTCAGCATAGACTTTAGGGTTCCATTGAACCTTTCCACTAGGCCATTAGTCTGGGGGTGGTAGGGAGCAGCCTTCAGGTGCTTTACCCCACATAACTCCCACAACTGCTTGAATACCACGGACATGAAGTGAGACCCACGGTCAGACAATATTTCTTTAGGAAAACCCACCCTGCTGAAAATAGAGAACAAGGCCACTGCCACTGTCTCTGCCTCAATATTAGCCAAGGCTACAGCCTCAGGATATCTGGTAGCAAAAACTACCAACACCAGAATGTATTTCTTCCCATTTTTGGAGGGTCTTGGGAATGGCCCCACAATATCCACAGCCACTCTGGCAAAAGCCTCCCTAATAACAGGCAGAGGCTGGAGGGGCACCTTGCTAGGCCCCCTTAACCCCTTACGCTTCTGGCACAGTTCACAGCTCCTGCAGTAATCTCTCACCGACCCAAAGAGGTGAGGCCAGTAGAAATTTTGCTCTAGCCTGTCACATGTTTTGCCTACACCCAGGTGTCCTGCAAATGGACCATCATGAGCCAACTTCAACAAATCACTGCGGTAACTCTCCGGTACCACAAGCTGTTTGTGAGCTGCTGCTTGGGAATTCTTCCTTCCCCTGGGCGGCTCCCTATACAACAGCCCATCCTGCATGAAAAACCTGCCTCTCTCTTCACTGGCTGGGACCTGACTTTGGGCATCATTCCTGGCTCTCTCCAGAGATACATCCCTTTGCTGAGCCGCAATGAATTCATTTTGGGTTTTGTTTGAATTCAGAGCCATCTCTGAAACTTCAGACAAATCCTCACCTGCTTCATCATGAGAGACACTCTCTGTCTGTTCGCCGTCTCCCTCACTGGCCTCAGTCAAGGTATCTGTCCCAGGCACCAACTCTTTCTGCGACCTGGTCACCACATTCACGTGGCCATTCACCCTCAGTATGTTATTTCCTACCAAAACATCCGCCGGGATTAAATCCCGGACCGCAGCCTTCACCTCCCCTTGAAAGCCATCCCACTCAAGGTGGATTCTAGCCATTGGCAGGTCCACAGAGTACTCAGATAGTGCCACTATTGTCACATATTCCCCGGGCAACATGTCCTCTGGCTTCACCAGACGTCCCTTGACTATAGTTACATCAGAGCCCGTGTCTCGCCATCCCGTGCATTCAACACCACTGACCTTTGCCTCCTTAATAAACCTCTCACTCCCTTGCCACGCCTCAGTTCTGACATAACTGGTGAGCTCATCCCCTCCCCCCAGGCCACTGGAGACGATGGGGTTGGCATTAGCCATCGCTGTGCTTGCCCCTGGACTCAAGGTGGTGCTGTTGAGGCTTGGTTCAGCCTGAGTGCTCAGGGTAATGGAGTTGGCCTGCACTGGCTTTGGGCTGCCCTTCAGGGTCGGGCAATCGGGTCTGATGTGGCCCAGCATACCACAGTGATAGCAGGTCACCTGTTCCGTCCTGGGATGCGAGTTCCTACCCTCCATCCCCCCTTTAGAGGAGTCAGGGCCAGGTTTACCTTTAAATCCTTCCCGAGCCCTGTTTTGGGTAGGGGCATCCGCAATCTCTGCCGCCCGTAGGACTGACTCAGGGTCCCTAGCACACACAGCTGCTCTCACATGGTCAGGCACAAAGTCTAGGAACTGTTCTAAAGTTATCAAATCCAGCAGTTTGTCAAAACTCCCATGTGCCTTTGCTCCCATAACCCACTTTTTAACAAAACCCATCAGCTTCTGAGCACATTCCACAAAAGTACAATCCTTAGACATTTTAAACTCTCTAAATTTAACTCTGTAGGATTCAGGAGTGACCTTGAACCGCCTTAACACAGAATCTTTAAACAGCTCATAATCCAAGGCTTCCCGTTCCCCCAATTCATTAAATACCTCCCTGGCTTTTCCAGTCAGTCTGGTCAGCAGGACAGGCATTCGCTGACCTTCTGGGATTTGATACAGACTGCAGAGTCGTTCAAAGGTAGATAGAAACGCCTCTATATCCTCAGTATCACTGTAAATGGGACACATCCTTTCCCAGTTTTTCTCATGGCGGTGGGGAAGTGGAGTACCAGGGGGTGATGACTTTCTCCGCTCTTCCACTTGGAGCTGAAGTTTGGCCGTCTCCTGTTGCATCCTGTGAGTCTCCTGTTCAGCAGCCAGAAGCTCCAGACGCCCCTTATGAGCTATCTCTTCTCTCTCATCAGCCTCCTTCTTTCTCCCATCAGCCTCCTTCTCTAATTCAGCTATTTTTTGCCTTTCCAGCAACCGAAGATCTGTTAGATTCCGTTCACGCTCAAGTTGCAGTTTATCTGTCGCTTCTTGCCCTCCAACTGTTTCTGCAGCGTCAGGCAAGGGCCAAGCTCCCTGATCATTGGCCATTAACAGATTTCTGAGTTCCTCCTTTGTAGCTTTCTTTCTAAAGCTTATCCCCTTTTCTGAGCACAAATTTTCCAGGGCTCTTTTGCCCAGTCCCGCATAATCTCTCTGCTCAGCCATTGCAGCAGCTCTCTAACCAATCAAACTCTCAAACCCCAAAATTCGAATTTGGATAGCGTGGGGTTCTGACCCAAAGCTTAATTGACCTGGTTCTGTGGATCCAAGCACGACTACGCCACTGTGATGGAGCGATTCTGGCGGGACCCAACTGAGAGTGCCAAATCAGGACCAATTGCTCAAACAGGGCAGTAACAGCCCTAGGCTGGGGTTTTTCCACCTCTAAGGCAAACCAAACCAGCCAGACAAAAGGGACTTCGGTCTCACCCCACTGGCTAACCACAAGTCACACGAGCAATTTCCTTAGACACTCCAGTCTCCCAGTATCACTACCAGTGCACTCGTCCTGAGGATAAATGGTTATGAAAACCAACACCCCAATAAAAGAAAAAGGTTCCCTCAATCCCAAAGGACCAAGCCCCAGACCCAGGTCAATATACACATCAGATCTTACCCACAAATCACGCTGTTGCCAATCCTTTAGAATCTAAAATCTAAAGGTTTATTTACAAAGGGAAAAAGGTAGAGATGAGAGCTAGAATTGGTTAAATGGAATCAACTACATACAGTAATGGCAAAGTTCTTAGTTCAGGCTTGCAGCAGTGCTGGAGTAAACTGCAGGTTCAGATTAAGTCTCTGGAATACATCCCCCACTGGGATGGGTCGTTCAGTCCCTTGTGTAAAGCTTCAGTTTGTAGCAAAGTCCCTCCAGAGGTCAGAAGCAGGATTGAAGACCAGATGGAGATGATGCATCAGCCTTATATAGACTTTTCCAGGTGTAAGAATCTCTTTGTCCACACTGTGGAAAATTACAGCAAAAATGGAGTCTGCAGTCACATGGACAAGTTTCTGCATACTTTGCTGAGTCACAAGGCGTGTCTGCCTTCTCTCCATGGGTCAATTGTGTAGCTGATGGTCCTTAATGGGCCATCAAGCCAGCTATGCCGGGCTAACATCAGCTTTGTCTGGGATACTTCCCAGAGGCAAAGCCTAATACAAAATACAGACAGTATAGAGCCAATACTTATACTTAAACTACAAAATGATACACAGACATACAGACAGCATAATCATAACCAGCAACCCAGAACCTGGTCTTAGACACCCTATATGACCCCCTTTACTTAGGATTTGGTGCTACCACAGGACCTTGGTTGCAACCCATGTTCTATATGGTTCCCATTTATATCAATAACGTCACACATGGGATAAAAGGAAAGGTCCTTTCATGGATTGAGAACTGGTTAAAGGACAGGGAACAAAGGGTAGAAATTAATGGTAAATTCTCAGAATGGAGAGGGGTAACTAGTGGTGTTCCCCAAGGGTCAGTCCTAGGACCAATCCTATTCAATTTATTCATAAATGATCTGGAGAAAGGGGTAAACAGTGAGGTGGCAAAGTTTGCAGATGATACTAAACTACTCAAGATAGTTAAGACCAAAGCAGATTGTGAAGAACTTCAAAAAGATCTCACAAAACTAAGTGATTGGGCAACAAAATGGCAAATGAAATTTAATGTGGATAAATGTAAAGTAATGCACATTGGAAAAAATAACCCCAACTATACATAAAACATGATGGGGGCTAATTTAGCTACAACGAGTCAGGAAAAAGATCTTGGAGTTATCGTGGATAGTTCTCTGAAGATGTCACGCAGTGTGCAGAGGCGGTCAAAAAGCAAACAGGATGTTAGGAATCATTAAAAGGGGATAGAGAATAAGACTGAGAATATATTATTGCCCTTATATAAATCCATGGTACGCCCACATCTCGAATACTGTGTACAGATGTGGTCTCCTCACCTCAAAAAGATATTCTATCACTAGAAAGGTTCAGAAAGAGCAACTAAAATGATTAGGGGTTTAGAGAGGGTCCCATATGAGGAAAGATTAAAGAGGCTAGGACTCTTCAGTTTGGAAAAGAGAAGACTAAGGGGACATGATAGAGGTATATAAAATCAAGAGTGATGTTGAGAAAGTGGATAAGGAAAAGTTATTTACTTATTCCCATAATACAAGAACTAGGGGTCACCAAATGAAATTAATAGGCAGCAGGTTTAAAACAAATAAAAGGAAGTTCTTCTTCACGCAGCGCACAGTCAACTTGTGGAACTCCTTACCTGAGGAGGTTGTGAAGGCTAGGACTATAACAATGTTTAAAAGGGGACTGGATAAATTCATGGTGGCTAAGTTCATAAATGGCTATTAGCCAGGATGGGTAAGAATGGTGTCCCTAACCTCTGTTCGTCAGAGGATGGAGATGGACGGCAGGAGAGAGATCACTTGATCATTGCCTGTTAGGTTCCCTCCCTCAGGGGCACCTGGCATTGGCCACTGTCGGTAGACAGATACTGGGCTAGATGGACCTTTGGTCTGACCCGGTACAGCCTTTCTTATGTTCTTATGTTCCTATGTGTCTCTAGCCTCTGTTTGTCAGAGGGTGGAGATGGATGGCAGGAGAGAGATCACTGATCATTGCCTGTTAGGTTCACTCCCTCTGGGGCACCTGGCATTGGCCACTTTCGGTAGATATGTTGCCAGCACAGAGTGCCCGAGGCAGCAACAGCGGTTCGTTGCCCGGTGTGCTTCGCTCCAATAAACACACCAAGGTGGAGAAGCAGACAAAGTTTATTTGAGATCTCAAAGCGGTGCCAGGAGACAGACACGTCTCAAATCAAGCACCCAGCTACAAGCAGCTTTTCTCTTTTTTATACATCACTTTAACTAAGCCTCTTCTATCCCCACTTCCCCTCTCTCCCCACCTTTCATTCCCATGCAGCAAATACACTTTGCAGTAGCAATTACATTAAGCAGTTAAGTCATACTTGGCAAAAACCAATCTAGCTCGTTAGTAACTCTTCTGTGAACTGTTATCTTGTCTTACTTTCTTTGAGCTGTTATTTTGCCCCTTAGCCAGGAGCAAGCAGGCCTCATTATTGCAGGCCTCATTATTACCTTCTGGTACAGGTGTTGCAACTGATAACCATTCTCTGTTGCTGGCCTGTCAGGTCGATTAAAGTTCAAACATGGAAGCGCTTTGGTCAGACATGGAGTGACTTTAGTTCATTCAGGCCTACTACAGAAAGGCTTCACTGACACTGTGGTTTTCCACCCTCCTGAGTTACCTAGAGTCATGCCTAATGACACCAACAGCCCTGCCCCCACATAACTCCTTATCTCTCAGGCCCTAACCCCGCCCCTTCTCCCCAATCTGCTGCCCCCAGCCCGCCCCTACTCCCTGAGCCCCTGCCCTCACCTCATCCCTTCTCCCCAAGGCTGTGCCTCCATCCTGCCCCTTCTCCCCAAGGCTCTGCCCCCCCCGGGGGCCTGAATGTACATTAAAAAGAGCCTCAGTGAAATGATGCCCCCACATGCAGGTCTAGTACCCAGAAAAAGTGGAAGATAGTGACCTAAACTTGTTGTAAGCGGGGGATGGTCCCGCTATTGTGGGGAACTTTCCTGGCTTCTGCACGGCCCTGGTGAAATGGGCTAGCGAAAGGATCGGAGTCCTCGCTCCCACTCCCTGTACCCAGAGGCCTCCCTGCCCTCGAGGACTCCCCTGCCACTCTGCTGTCTGGCAGAGTCCTCGTGACCTCCACAAGGCTGGGCCCAGGATTCCTGGGGGGCTCGACCCCCAACCCTGCTGTGGTCACCGGGGACAGGGGCGAGGGTGTCCCCACTCCGGGGTGCCCTCTCTGCACTGGGCACCTCCCTGACCCACTGATCACATCATACAATTTAAAGCAAATACACGTTATTTAATTAACAATTAATTTAAAAAAAGAAGGAAAAATGGGAAAGGTTAAAGGAAAACACGTCCCGCTGCTCTGTGGCAGGGACCATCACCACCAGTGTCTCTGGGATGTCAGGGCACTTCCCAGCCTGCTCCGTGTAGGTCCCAGGCCCCTGCCCAGGCCCTGGCTGTGCTGCAGGGATGCTGCGGGTCGGACACTTGCTCTGGGGGTGGCCACACGCTCTCAGGCTCTGGGTGGCAGGACCCTTCCCCCAGGGTCCCCCCGCCCTGTCAGGGTTACGATCCCCCCCAGTCTGGCCTGCAGAGCCCCTTGGCTGGGGCGTCTCCCTGTGCTGGGCCCACGGCCCCCCTCGCTCTCCCCAGCTGCTCACCACACCCAGCTCCGGACGGCTCCAGCTCCAGCCCTGGCTCCAGCTCTGGCCCCGGCTCCAGCTCTGGCTCCAGCTCCGGCTCCGGCCCCAGCACTGGCCCTGGCTCCAGCCCCGGCTCCAGCTCCAGCACCGGCCCCAGCCCTGGCCCTAGCTCCAGACCCGGCTCCGGCTCCGGCTCCGGCCCCAGCCCTGGCCCTGGCTCCAGCCCCGGCTCCAGCTCCGGCTCCGGCCCCAGCCCTGGCCCTGGCTCCAGCCCCGGCTCCAGCTCCGGTTCCGGCTCCAGCCCTGGCCCTGGCTCCAGCCCCGGCTCCAGCTCCGGCTCCGGCCCCAGCCCTGGCCCTGGCTCCAGCCCCGGCTCCGGCTCCGGCCCCAGCTCCACTCTGCCTCAGCACGGCTGCTGCTGCTGCTCCCTGGGCTGCTTCCCTGGCCCCCCTGGCTCTGGGGCTGCAGCTCTGCTCCCAGCGGCTCAGCCTGGGCCCCCGCTCTCTCCTTAGCTCGGCCCCACTCCTCTGACCCAGGCAATTCCAGCTCACATGGGACCCCCCCTGCCCTCCCGACTCCCTGATTAGCTGCCCGCCCTGTCAATCAGGCTGACCTGGAGCATTGGCCTCTCCCCATTGCCCCTGGGGACTGTCAGTCTCAGGCTCCTGATTTCCCATCGACCCCTCCCCTTTTAGTGCTGGGCGCTAGCAACCAGCCCCCCCACTGACGGTCCGGAAGGGGGCACAGTCCCTGCCACTGACGAGAAATGCTGTGCTGAGCTTTCCATTGCCGGCTGTGCCCAGAGTACAGCGTCCTGCCAGCGCCTGGCGGGTTGTGTCAGGCAGACTTGTGGGGTCCCCAGGAAGGGGGACCTGCAGGCCCTGGCTGCCTGTCTCTTTCTCTCACAGACACACACACACACACACACACACGCTACACAAGGCAGGCTGGGCAGCCGCAGACATGTGCCCTCAAGCGACCTGGGTCTAGGCTCTGCTACTGACGTGCTGTGTTGTCTTGGCGCAGTCATCTAAACTCCCAGGGGAACATTTTCAAAAGCACCTAACTGATTTAGGTGCCCAAGCTCTGTGCCAATGGGATTTAGGCCCCCCTCGGGGGGGGGCACTTATTCTTGACATTTTTACCCCTTGCCTGTTAGTCTCTCTGTTGTTAAAAGGGGGCGGATGGCCCTGGTCCCCCTTTGTAAAGCACTTGGAGACCTGGGGATGAAAAGTGCTATCCATAGACCATGGTTAGGTTTTGAAAGGTATTTAGGTGCCTAACTCCCATTGAAATCAGCGTTAGCACCTAAATACCTTAAAAAACCTGGCCCTGGGTGTTCAGAACGAGTACACTACAAAGTAAACCAAATTCCACACCCGGTGCGGACGCTGGGATTGGCCTCTTCCAGAGGGAGATTCTATCTATGCAGGGGCTGGCTCTGGTCAGACCAGCAGTACCTGGCCAATGGCTGTTCAATACAGCTCCATTTCTGATGCGGACAAACCCACAGACATGCTGGCCGGACAATGCTCCTCAGCTCATTCCTTCACCACGGCTTCTGATCTTTTTGGATCATTAACTCCAGAATTTTTTCTCTCCATTATCCACCAGCTTACCGAGCTCGCTGAATAATTTGCAAATGTGGTCGTTAAATAACTTATCCGCTATTGTTTTCCAACAACATATTTGGCTAACAATTATCCACCACTCCCCCAGCTCTGCCAGGAAGGAAAGGCGATGGAAGCGACACAATAGCAGGAAAAATATTCCACACCCCAGGGCGATGGGGATTTTCTCTGTGTGCCCAAGAAATCCCACTCTACATCAGATCTTCTCCGGCTGGATCAGCACTCATTCAAACACCCACAAAACTGCTGCACACAACTGCTTCTGCTCATACTTTTCAGCAAAAGACCCTGATTTTTTCCCCAGAAAGCAGGAGAGAATTCGATTTTTTTATATAATTTTGATGAATAATATTGATGTTTATTTTAGAGCATTTCCCCCCATTTTTATCTATTTAAATGTTCACACTTGCAGGGAATTATAGGGGTGGAGGTCAGAGAATGGGGGGTTCAGACAATTATTGAATGGCAGACATTGAGGTTCCAAAAGCGAAAGCTTTATAGCTGTTAAAAATCAAAATGTCACCATCACAGGTCAAAATAGACCAAGTCAATATCTTTCACTGAAACTCTCCGATATTCTCCAGCAGCATTTTTCTTACTTTGAGTCATAGAATCATAGAATCATAGAATCTCAGGGTTGGAAGGGACCTCAGGAGGTATCTAGTCCAACCCCCTGCTCAAAGCAGGACCAATCCCCAACTAAATCATCCCAGCCAGGGCTTTGTCAAGCCTGACCTTAAAAACCTCTAAGGGAGGAGATTCCACCACCTCCCTAGGTAACCCATTCCAGTTCTTCACCACCCTCCTAGTGAAATAGTGTTTCCTAATATCCAACCTAAACCTCCCCCACTGCAACTTGAGACCATTACTCCTTGTTCTGTCATCTTCTACCACTGAGAACAGTCTAGATCCATCCTCTTTGGAACCCCCTTTCAGGTAGTTGAAAGCAGCTATCAAATCCCCCCTCATTCTTCTCTTCTGCAGACTAAACAATCCCAGGTCCCTCAGCCTCTCCTCATAAGTCATGTGCTCCAGCCCCCTAATCATTTTTGTTGCCCTCCGCTGGACTCTCTCCAATTTATCCATTTCCTTCTTGTAGTGTGGGGCCCAAAACTGGACACAGTACTCCAGATGAGGCCTCACCAGCGCTGAGTAGAGGGGAACGATCACATCCCTCGATCTGCTGGAAATGCCCCTACTTGTACAACCCAAAATGCCATTAGCCTTCTTGGCAACAAGGGCACACTGTTGACTCATATTCAGCTTTTCGTCCACCGTAACCCCTAGGTCCTTTTCTGCAGAACTGCTGCCCAGCCATTCGGTCCCTAGTCTGTAGCAGTGCATGGGATTCTTCCATCCTAAGTGCAGGACTCTGCACTTGTCCTTGTTGAACCTCATCATATTTCTTTTGGCCCAGTCCTCTAATTTGTCTAGGTCCCTCTGTATCCTATCCCTACCCTCCAGCATATCAACCACTCCTCCCAGTTTAGTGTCATCTGCAAACATAAGAATGGCCACACTGCAAACATAAGAAACATAAGAATGGCCACACTGAGTCAGACCAAAGGTCCATCTAGCCCAGTATCCGGTCTTCCGACAGTGGCCAATGCCAGGTGTTTCAGAGGGAATGACCAGAACAGGGAATCATCAAGTGATCCATCCCCTGTCATCCATTTCCAATTTCTGGTAAACAGAACCTAGAGACCCTCAGAGCATGGTGGGGCATCCCTGCCCATCTTGGCTAATAGCCATTGATGGACCTATCTTTCATGAAATTATCTAGTTCTTTTTTGAATCCTCTTATAGTCTAGGCCTTCCCAACGTTCTTTGGCAAGGAGTTGACTGTGCATTGTGTGAAGAAATACTTCCTTTTGTTTCTTTTCGACCTGCTGCCTATTCATTTCATGTGGTGACCCCTAGTTCTTCTGTTCTGAGAAGGAGTAAATAACACTTCCTTATTTACTTTTCCACCAATCATGATTTTGTAGACCTCTATCATATCCCCTGTAGTTGTCTTTTCTAAGATGAAAAGTCCCACTCTTATTAATCTCTCCTCCTATGCAAGCTGTTCCACACCCCTAATCATTTTTGTTGCCCTTTTCTGAACCTTTTCTAATTCCAAGATATCGTTTTTGAGATGGGGAGACCACATCTGCATGCAGTATTCCTACGCTTTGTTTCCTATGGTTCAGCCAGTTACTGATCCATGAGAGGACCCTTCCTGTGATCCCAGTACAGCTTCCTTTGCTTAAGAGCCTTTGCTGAGGGACCTTGTCAAAGGCTTTTTGAAAATCCCAGTATGTCAGTGCACTGCAAGGCCTTCAATGGCTTTTAAACTTTCCCATGGGGACATCGGAGACATGGTCCACTTAACTTGTGTTCAGGCCTAACAAGAACTCAGATGCAACCTGCTGTGAGAAACTCATTTTAACAAGGATGCCCCTGTACCAGCACAGACCACAGGTCAAAATGTGGAACTTCAATAACAATGGTATTGGAAGAGCCCAAAATCACCACCACAGGAATGTATTGACTATGACCCCTTACTTCAGATGCACTGTGGCCTAGTGGATAGAGCACTAGATGGAACTCAGGAGACTTAAGTGCTAGTCCTGGCTCTGCTATTGTCTTCCTGGGTGACCTTAGGCAAGTCACTGCTCTTCTCTGTGCCTCAATTTCCCATCTCGAAAAGGGGGCTAATGCTACAGACCTCCTTTGTAACGTGCTTTGAGATCTACTGATTGAACATGTTAGATAAGAGGTAGGGCTCTTTATTATCTTATGATATAGGGTGATTTTCTTAAAGCGCCCACTGCTGGAGTCAAGTGATTTATCTGAGAATCTCTGCTCTTTATTTTATTGTATTTTATTTTATTTGTTAGCCAATTTTAAGCCCTCGTGGTTGCAAAGAGAAGCTGGAGAACATGAATTGAGTGCACCCTAGCGGCTCAGACACCAGAATGCAAATGAAGAGTTCCCCAGATGAATGTTTTTTGAAGATCTCATTATTTTGAAGCCAATCTCTTGATTTTGGTGGGGCCCAGCTCATGGTGTTGGAATGCTTGGGCTGGCGATACCATGAACGTTTTTCTGCACTGGTAGCACTAGAGAATCACTTCAGGGCTGCTTCTCACTTCAGGCTGGGAGATTCTGCCTCAGTCACAAGGGTTTTAGGAGTTCCCACAAGTAGGGAAAAAATGTCCCTTGCCTAAGGGCTGGAGAGTCCTAGAGCTCGGAAAAGACCCAGGGTTTTCCTGGGAAACCTGATGCCCTCTCTCCTGCCTTATTCTGAGCTCAGCCCACTTGGGCGGCTGCCCCAGCCCATCTCCTGATCTCAGTACAGCATTGACACCTCACAGACTAGAGGGAGATTGCAGGAGGGCAGCCCCATTGTGACCTAGAGATGACATCAGCGCCTGCCTGATGCCAGAGCAGCAACCTGCCCTCAGGTGTAGCCTGGGTACTTGGTGCTGTTTTGAGAGTGCCTGTGTTGAGAGTGTCTTAGTGCCTGAGCCCGGGGAAATGAGTTCACTCCTCCTCTGTCTGCTCTTTGTAGTCTTTTATGCTGTGCTGAGGCTCGTCAGATCTGAGGTAAGTGAGACTCCTAGAGAGATGGAAAGGCTGGATTGATGCCAGCTGAATGCAGGAACCAAACATAAGTATTTTTCAATCAGCAGGCTCGGATCAAACTGATATGGGAATCAATCAATAAAGAATTAAAGGACGGGAATATATTTAAAGCAGGTTAACAATGTTTTATGGAAAATGGGCCATGTCAAACATAGATGTGACAAACTTAGACTTGTGTAAGGTGTTTTTCATAGATTCCAAGGCAAGATGGGCCCATTGGGATCTTCTAGTCTGACCCTCCTGTCTAACGCAGGCCAAAGAACTTCCCCACAATCATGCCTAGTGCATACCTTTTATTAAAATGTCCAATCTTGATTTTAAAAATTGCCAGTGATGGAGAATCAATCCACCATGACCTTGGTCAATTGTTCCAATGGTTAATTCCTCCCCCTGTTAAAAATGGACGCCTTCTTTCCAGTCTGAATGTGTCTAGTTTCAACTTCCAGCCATTGGACCATGTTAGACCTTTCTCTGCTAGATTGAAGAGCCCAATTGTAATTGTTTCTTCCCCGGGTAGGTATTTATAGACTTTTCCTCAAGCCACCCTTAACCTCTTTAAGCGACATTGACTGAGCTCCTATAGTCTATCACTACAAGGCAGGTTTTCTAATCCTTTAATCATGCTTATGGCTCTTCTCTGAACCCTCTGCAATTTATCAACATCCTTCCTGAATGTTAGACACCAGAACTGGACACAGGATTCCAGCACTGGTTGCACCAGTGCCAAAGACAGAGGTAAAATAACCTCTCTCCTCCAACTTGAGATTCCCCTGTTTATGCACACAAGTACCGCAGGAGATTTGGATTAAAAATCAGCACTCTACAATATCATTGGAGCACAGGTTAAAGGGATTGAGAGCAGGCTAATGGCTAACTGACAGATCTTAAAAAGTAATTGTCAAAGGGCTCCTCGAATGTGGGTTTTTCTAATGGGGCTCTGCAGGGATCAGTACTAGGTTTGAGGCTATTCAACATTTTTTCAATGACTTGGAAGTAAATACAAAATTGCTGCTGATAAAAAATGTGCTGATGACACAAAGATTGGCAGAATGGTAAATAACGATGAGGACAGGGCAGTCATACAGAGAGTTCCGGAGAGTTGGTTTGGCAAATGGGGCCCATTCAAACAAAATGCGTTTTCACACAGCCCAACACAGAGTTATACATCTGGGAACAAGCAGGGCCTATTCAGCTTTGGATTTAATGATCTTTAGTTTTGTATCATCTGCAAATCTGGCCACTTCACTGTTTCCCCCCTTTTCTAGATCATTTATGCATATGTTGAACCAGGGCAGCAGGAAGCCTGCTAAACAACCAGTGGGGCCCCTGGATGATTGAGATACAAAAGGAGTGCTTAAAGATGATAAAGTCATTGCGGAGAAACTAAATGGATTCTTTGCTTCAGTCTTCACGGCTGAGGATGTTAGGGAGATTCCCAAACCTGAGCCGGCTTTTGTAGGTGACAAATCTGAGGCCACCTTAAGATCTGCTATTGTGGCCATCCTGCAGCAAAAAAACTTCAGGACCAGACTTCAAAGAGAAACTGCTGAGCTCCAGTTCATCTGCAAATTTGACACCATCAGCTCAGGATTAAACAAAGACTGTGAATGGCTTGCCAATTACAGAACCAGTTTCTCCTCCCTTGGTTTTCACACCTCAACTGCTAGAACAGGGCCTCATCCTCCCTGATTGAACTAACCTCGTTATCTCTAGCTTGCTTCTTGCTTGCATATATAAACCTGCCCTGTAATTTTCCACCACTTGCATCTGAAGAAGTGGGTATTCACCCACGAAAGCTCATGCTGCAGAACGTCTGTTAGTCTATAAGGTGCCACAGGATTCTTTGTTGCTTTTACAGATCCAGACTAACACGGCTACCCCTGTGATACTTGACACAGGTACATGATCTCCACTGGATCGCCCTTGTCAAACAGAGCTGATTGCAGACTCGGTGTGATTCTACAGCTGGGTGTGTCCCTGCCAGTGTGTGTGTGCAGCAGGACAGGGTGAGGGAGCCCAGGCTGGTGGACCAGATGGGCTCAGTGGGACCCCAGTACATCAGGTGGCACCCCGGAATGGGGGTCCAACCCGTCACAACCCCCTCCAAGAATTCTAGTAGATTGGTGAGGCACGATTTCCCTTTTCAAAAGCCATGTTGACTCTTCCCCAACAAATCGTGTTCATCGATGTATCTGAGCCTTGTGTTCTTTACTATAGTTTCAACCAATTTGCCTGGTACTGAAATTAGGCTCACTGGCCTGTAATTGCCAGGATTGCCTCTGGAACCTTTTTGAAAAATCAGCATTACATTAGCTACCCTTCAGACATCTGATACAGAGGCTGATTTAAGCAATAGGTTAAATACCACAGTTAGTAGTTCTGCAATTTCATATCCGAGTTCCTGCAGTACTCTAGGGTGAATAGGGACTGCCTTCTCTAAAGCATTCATTTAGTCAAACACAAGTTATTGGACTCAATACAGGATGACATTTTCTGGCCTGTGTTATACAGGAGGTCAGACTAGATGATGTGATGATTGCGTCTAGCCTTAAATGCTATGAATCTATGACTGATTTTACACCTCTAGCATGTTCCCTCTTGAAATAGTCCCAGTCTTTTCAATCTCTCTCTGGATACAGGAGCCTTCCCAGGCCTTTCATCATTTTGGACCCTCCTATTTCAACTCATGGCAGGGTGCCCCACCCTTCCCCACTGCCCCCGTAAGGGGAGGTTAAAGTGCTTTGGAATGCAGGAAAAGTAGCTTCCACACCCCAAAGGGATGGGCCCTGATGACAGCTGGGTCTGGGTAAGAAGCTCTTCAAAGGAAGATTTTGAGCCACGGGAGAAGTCCTTGCTCACCGAAAGAAGCACACTCAGTCTGGGCCTGGGTTGAGAAAACTTGTCCTACAGAAAGGACCCAGAGCTGAGCAGAGTGATGCGCTCTGAACTCAGGGTGCTCGGTACTCTTAGGACTTAGAGTACTTCCATTCCTTTGACAAATGGCATCTCGGCAGCCTCGGGGATCAGTGTTCCCATCGCACTCCCTGACCCGGTACCCAGGCTGGGCCAGGGACGCTAATGATCCAAGCAACAGACCAAATTCCTTGATGAATCCTGGTCATGTGCCACTTGAGGCATGTTGTGCAGCCTGTAGCCTGATTTGGGGTGGGTTAGTGGGGTCGGTGGAATTTAGCCACTTAATTTAATTTGACTTGATCATTAATGTTCTAATTAATTAGTAATATTAATAATAATTAATCGATATTAATAATATGGGTATGGCTCGCCAATGTGTGTGATCAGAAGATAAAGTTCATCCTGAATCAGGCTTCACAGAGTTTACACCAGGAGCTTCGGGGTATATGACAGGCACTTACACTGAGACAGAAATAGTCATCAAGACCTTTTATTAAAATCAATGAAACAATAAGGAAATGTAAAAATGCTAAAACAGGTCGAGATTACAGAGTTACAAACTATCACAGTTCTTTAAGAGAGAGATTGATGATAATACACTGTTAGAAACTCACTCTGTGCAGTAGCACTTTGGGTGTTGTTCACACTTATGATAAAAGAAGTTGGTTAATATGGGTCTGAGTTTAACCCTATATAAACTAGGTGCTTTTTAAAAGGTAAAGCAGAAACTAGATTCCTTTATACTTTCAGCTTTGAAAAGAAATAATACCACAGCCTATCAATAGTTAACAGCCTTGGATATGGGTAGCACCGATGCGTAGATAGGGGTGAGGCGATGGATAGACAGGAACAGATAGATGGGTGTATCGCCTGCCTAATGGTGATTTGTTTCACCTTTTATAGAGCATTATTCGGAAATCCTTCCTCCTATGCCCAAATTTCGTCTTTCCCCCACGGAAATGTTAGGGTACACCTGCCTCATAGGCTAACATCTGTGTGCGTATGAGTGACAGAGATGTATGCATTTGTGGTGTACTTGTTAGATTTGTGGGCAAAAATCCCCATTTTCCACCCTTTACTGCTATTGGCTCAGCTAAAGGTCTCCAGACATTTACGTAGGTATTTGTCTTATTATTACTTTTCTGAGTAAGGGTCCCCAGAGGTTGCCTTCAGCGTCACACAGGATGTCTGACCTGGATGTCTGACCTGCATTTCAGCTAGTGCAAATCTAGAAATCTATAAAGCCTATTACATACTTAAATTTATCAAAAAGATATTTATCAAAAATATTGCACTCCCTGAAAACTAAATGCAAAGCGGTACTGTGAAATGTGTGCCAATGGCAATGTCCAAAAGCTGTTACTGGTGTCTAATACAGTAAACCATACAGCCTCTGGATCAAAGGATTTGATTAGATCTGGCATTTTGGCCACTGTGGGGGCACAAGTTGGTGTGACCTGGTTTAGGCGTCTGTAATCTATTGTGAGACGCCACGAACCATCAGGTTTCTTGACAGGCCAAAGAGGTGAATTTGCAGTGGAAGTACATTTACGTAGTACTCCCTGTGTCAGCAAAGCCTTGATAGTCTTTTCTATGTACGGATTTGCTTGTTCTGGGTAAGGCTACTGTTTTGGGGCTGAAATTTCTCCTCCTTCTAGAACAATCATGTTTGTGTTTAGCAAAAGCATCTGCATGCTTGTAAAGTAATGCCTGTAACTCAGGTTGGTCTGCATGTTTAGCCACTATTTTGTTTAAATCATACTCCTCAGGTTCAGAGTCCTCCACTGGAGAGACCATGCCACACGCAGGTATGACTACTGGAGAGTCATCCTTTGCCTGTTCTACTGAAAGACACAATAATTGGTTATACACATCAAGAACACATCCCTGTTTGTATAAGAACTCAGTTCCCAATAGACAATTCTTTGGGTCTGCTAATTTCATCAATGCAAAGGTATGATTCTTTCTTAGGTGACCTATTTGTACTTCTAGGGGTGTAGAAAGTGTGGTAACAACCTGATTACTTGCAAAAGTTGCAAGTGTCTTGGTACATCCTGATGATAGAGGAGAGGATCTAGGATCCTCAGCATGGAGAATACTAATTGCTGCTCCAGTATCTATAGAAAGATTCCTGTTTTGTCAATATTCCAAAAGCTACGGGAGGTTAACCCGGCTTCTTATAGGCCAGTTAGCCTGAAATAATGGACAAACTGCTATGGGATTCAATCAATAAAGAATTTTGGTTTTTGTAAAACAGCTGCGGTTTCAGGATGATATAGGGGTTATATCAGCACTTGTTTGGGAGGATTTGCATAACCCATTCCTGGCTTCACCACTCAGGAGGTGGATTCCCAAATGCATGCAGATAAAACCCCAATATCATGCTTTCCCGAAATATGTATCTAGGAAACGCTGTTGTCCAGAGGTCGGATTTCTCCCCCAGGCTCTGAATTCCGTGCACGGTGTCTGGGGTTAGTTGCAGATCCTGCAATCCTAAAACCTGCGGAGTTTTATAAGCTCTGCAGGAGAGAGAACTTTGCAGGCTCTCTCCTTCGATGCTTATAAACTCTGCAGGCTCCGGGTACCAGCAATCGCTGTTTCTCCAAGCCCTGGATTATTCCAGTGAGCCCTGTTATGGGTTGAGCTGTGTGCCCTATATTGGCTGCATCACAGGAAAGCACAATGCCGACCCATGAGGCCTCATAGTGCAACACTCTCTCACAAGGAAACACTTCCCCCTGGCCCCACATGGCAATCCCCTCTGGCTCAGTGTCCTCCCAGGTTTATTGAGGAGTTCTCTTCTAACCCTGCTGCTTTCTCTGTGTGTGGCAGGCTTCTCCGAGGAAGAGGAGACACAGAGCCAAAAAGCAGAAACCGAAAGGTAAGCAGCCCCTGACCCCACAGCTGCGGTGGCAGACTCAGGCCCCACGCAAAGCAGAGAAATAGGGTCTGTTCCCCCACCTGCCTCCCCTCTTCCTGCGAAGGCTCAGTCGTGCCCAGAGCCGTGCAGAGGCACTGGCTGGGGCTCCGTTCACAGGCTGCCCCTGAACACTGGGCAATAGGCTGCTAGGAAGCAGAGGGGACCCAAGCAGCTCAATGTCGCCTTTATGTCTCTCTTCTGGCAGCTTTTGGGTGCTGTGAGGAAGAGCTGGAGGCTGGTGCATCCCCAGAGACATGGTAAGCAGTGCCCCCCTCCATGAACCTGCAGCGGGTCAGTCCCCTCCTCTCGCGTCATGCAATTCAGCCCCACCCAGGGGCAGCAGCCCGAGTAATCCCTCCCCTGCCCCGACCTAGGTACCAGGCAAGCAACTCTTCTCCTTAGACTCCTGCAATTCATTCCCACCCCGCAGAAGTTGCCATCTCTAATCCACCCCCACGCATCGTACAGGGGTCATTCCCTTCCTCGAGCATCATGCGGCTCATTTAACCTGGGGGGGGAAGGGTGGTAGATTGTGTCGACCGGACCGGACCGGACCATCCTCCCCTCCCAAGAGGGGGAGAAAATGTTTTCTGGGAGCAGCCCCGTGCACCCCAGGGAGGTGAGGTGGAGAAGTCAGGAGGAAGGCTGGCCTTTCTGGTACGGTGAGTAGGGTGAAAGGGATCCAGCAGCACTTGTGTAATGGCCCCTCCTCCATCACGGGTTCCCAGCAGGATTTGAACCCTGGACCTTCAGCTCTGCAGCATAAAGCACCCCTTAGAGCTGAAGAAGCAGCTGCATTAGTTGGCAGCTATAGTAGGCTGTTATCCTATATGTGGATTGGCTTCTGTGGCAGGCACATGACACACGCTGCCAGCAGGCTACACGCTCACCTCCTCAGCACTAGACAGGACTCACCTCACAATCAAGCTAACCCCAAACCAGAACATCCAAGGCCCGGGTATTGCAGGGGAGGAGGCTGCCTCAGTGGAGAAGGGGACAGGGAGCCTTTCGGTGCCGCACCTCTGGGTAAAAGAGGGCCTGAGGGCAGGGCCTGCACTCAGCTATCTGCTCTCTCTGTTCCACAGCTGCCCTGTGCCCCCGGAGAAGCTCCGCTTGGCTCAGCGCCTCAGGCTGGTTGAGAGGAGGGTACAGTGCATGGCCAGACACCTGGAGGAAGTTCTGATACCGTAAGGGAACTGAGCGGGGGGCACCAGACTGGGGGCTGGGGGGGAGGGGAGAGGGAATGTAGAGAGGAGGGAGCAGGGACAACCAGACACTCCAGAATCCTAAAGTAACAGGGAAAAAGCCACTACGAGGCTTTAGCTTCCAAGGTGAGAGACCAGTGAAAGTGAGGTGGGGGATGATCAGAAATGAAATGCAGAGACTGCACGGTGGGGATGTGAGTAGGATCAAATCCTTCTGTACGGCAATAGCTGCCAGCAGGCGACTGTCTAGACCCTGCCCCTGCCCCTGCCCCGTTTGAAAGAAACAGCAATCCAATGACACCCTGGGGGGGTGTCCACCCCACACAGCACTGGAAGGGGCTCAGGTGGCCAGGCAGGCCCATGAACTCCCCAGGGTGCAGCTGCAGGAAGAGCCGGGGAGCAGGGAACTGATTCCAAGCAGGCTCAGCTGGGCAGGACTAGGCAGGGCCTATAAGCCAGGAAGCTGGCACCAGACAGGGGCTGCGGCAGGGGAAGGGCAGCCCCTCCTAGGTAACAGCCATTGATGAATTTATCTAGTTCCTTTTAGAGTTTATAGGCTTGGCCTTCACAACACCCTCTGGCGAGGGTTACACCCACATGCTCCCATCTTCCTCCCCCAAACCAGTTGTTGTTAGCTAATCTTTCTATTAAAATAGCAGTAGGTCCCCGATCATGCTCAAGGCCCCGTTGTGCTAGGTGCTGCACATGTGCGTGTGACGAAGGGGTTAGCATTCTAGATAGAATGAGTGCCGGCTCCCCCTCTCGGTCCTTCGTTACCCAGCTGATGTCCTTGTGTCGGGGTGTGGTGTGCAAGGCCTGCCTAGGCACTGCCCCACTGCACTACTGCTGGAAGGCTGTGCCCGAGCCCTGCCTTGGCTCAGCATGGCCATGTCCCATCTGTCCCTGTCTGCTCTCTCCCAAAGGCCGAGTGTGTCGACATCTGCCACGAGCCAGTTCTCCTACTCCTCTAGGGAATCCACCACCTCTGCCCTCCGGAGTCCCAGCTCCTTTTCCCTGAGAGAAGCCGCCATGATTCAGTCAGAGCCCCTCCGCCACACGGGGGAGATCATGCCAGTCGGGGGCTGGGAAGGATCCGCTCATCCCATCCAAGCCCAGCCTCTCCCCAGGCCTCCTGCCCACAGCAGACGAGTCCGGCGAGAGCAGACCATGGGTCTGGACCAGACGTCAGTCCGTGGCTTAGACTTCAACATCCGCCAGAAACATCTGCAGAGTCAACTGGGGGCTCCTACCCCATACACAGAGTCGCTGGCCAAGATGATCCCTAACATCCCTGCTCTGTGCCCACCGGACAGAGACCCCAGGGTGAAGTTCAACATGAGCAGGGTCCCTTTCCTAAGCCGTGAAGTCCTGGAGGAACTGGACTGTCACGTGCAGACAAAGAGACTCCAGCATGAGCAGGGCTTACCCGTCACCCCCCAGAAACCCCACACAGCTCTTCTGCCTCCAGCTCCACAAACCCCCATCCCGGGGGAGCCATTGCTGGGTGAGTGGGACACCAAGCAGCAATTGATATTAGACACAGATCGGCCCAAATGTGGATTTCCAGCAAAGGTCCCGGAGCCCCTCACATCCAACACCAGCCCTCAGCGTGCACAGGCGATCCAGGAGTCATGTGTCTGCCCCTCTGGACCCCTGCCTCAAAAGGCCCACAGGATCATGGCATCCCCTGAGGCCATCCTGGCCAGGCCTGTGCCCACGGTGGTGGTCAAGCTGCAGGATCACATTGCTCAGAAATGCTCAGAGATCCAAATGGAGGCGTTCCCAAAGATGGTGAGAGAGTCGCACAGAGATGCTCCTCGTGAGAGAGAGACGGCAATAGCAGAGAAGACGCTCACAGCCACACTCCACCTCTATAGGAGCGAGTTGAGAAAGCCCCTTACCAGTGTGAGCGGCACCAAAGGGACTGAAGAGAAGCTGGAGCTGCACATGGAGAGGAAGGTTCTCTTGGGAGAAGGCTCCTGCCTGGGGCCAGGGGCACAGGCAGGTGAGGGCAGGGCAGATCATCCCAGGACCCAAAGCCACCAGGTTGCCCCAGAGGCCCCAGGCTCTGAGCAGCTAACAAGATCCACCCTTGACTCTCTCATTGCTGGGCAGGCTGCACGACCTGCAGCTGAAACACCTGATGGAAATGTTGAGCAGCTCCCGCCCCTTGGCGGTCCAGGTCTCAGTCTGCCAGCAGTGCCGCAAGGCATATCCAGGAAAGATGAATGGTAAGAAAACTCAGGAGGAGACATCTGCTGAGCTGCATGGTCTTCGAGCCACCATGGATCCACATGGGCTCGATGGAACTATGAATTCAAAGCTCTTCAGGGATCAGCTGCCAATTAGAGTCTGCAAGAAGTGCAGTGAGCTTGACGGAAGAGACCAGCTGGCTCTGCAGGTGCTGACTTGCCCGGAAGATCCCATGGAATCCCACAGCGATGGACTCCAGGAGACTCTTCAGCATCATCCAACCACAAAAAGATGCCAGTGGTGTGGCTCCTTCCAGCAGACAGGAGAAAGACGCAGGATGGACTGGGAAAACGGCTCCCAGTAAGCAACCAAAGATGGTGTCCATTGCTACAAGTACAACAGGGCTTTCGCAAGCTGGGGAGAAAACAATTGGGAGTCCTGACGGTTCTCCCCCAAAGTCACCAAAGGCCTCTAGAGCTAGGACACCATCCCCTTCAAGGAGCAAAGTTCCAATTCTCAAACGGATGCTAATGTGCCTCAAGAAAACGTGCACTAAGCTTCAAAACGAAGTCAAGTCCCAAATGTCCAAGGACTCTCATTCAAGAACACCTGATGCTAAATTTACAAAGCCACCCCTTGGGAAGGCAAGGGCCTCCAAGGGTGTCTGGTAGTAGTATAAGGGCCCGACCATCAATAAAACACTAACCCCTCCCCTTAACCCCTCAAACCCTGCTCCTTGACCCCGTAAGCCCCAACCACCTGTCACTGGAAGTCCCACCCATGGCGGACACATGACCGGAAGCAAAGTGTGTCATATGACCCCTCTAAGAACTCCTCCCACTGCCCTCTACCAATCAGGATGGGTTTCGCCCCCGTAGGCCCGCCCCGAGAGGAGATTTGACCAATCAGGGGGTGTTCCGGGTCGGGGTGACCCATCCAGAAGTGGTTCGTGTGACCCCTCTAAGAACTCCTCCCACTGCCCTCTACCAATCGCGATGGGTTTTGGCTGCACAGGACAGCCCTGAGAGCAGGTTTGACCAATCGGGGGTGTTCCAGGGCGGGGTGACCCCCCAGGAGCGGGTCCTGTGACCCCTCTAAGAACTCCTCCCAGTACCCTCTGCAATCAGAGTGCAGCACCATCACCCCATAAGTCCCAGCGCCGGGGCAGAAGAGGCCCTCTTTTACCCAGAACGCGTGCTCTGGAGATCACGGAGACATGGACTCCTTCACCACCCCCGTGAGAACTCCAGACTTTGTTTTAGCCCCGAGAGCCTTTGGACTTGTGTGGGAAAAGCGCTACATCAGCGACAGTTGCGACGAGGGCCCTTTGACTCAGCCGTTGATGGATACGCTGGAACCCGAAACCCAAACCCTCGTGAGGCCCCAATGAGCGTGACCGCCTCTCATTGTCCGCTCCCCTAGAGGAGGAAGGCGAACGCAGCTCGGGGGAGTCACCGGAGGACAAGGTGAATGGAAAAGACATCACTCAGGTAAATGAATGATTAAGAAGTGACGGTTGATGATGGGGTGTAATGGGTTAGGAACCGCGGGGTTGTGTAAATCTAAAAACAAGCAGTGGGGGCTTACACTGCTTCTTTTCTGAAAATCTCTCAACAGCTCGACGATGCCTTTATCAAGGCCTTTGAGAACCAACCACACAAACACAACTCCAGTTCCTCAGCGGCAACCACCACACCAAGCCCTGAGAAAACTGTGTGCGCGAAAATGCCCATATTCACAAACCCGGAGCACGCGCTCTAGGGGTTGTGAATAAAAAACCAAGGACTGACAAACCATTCTCCCAACACCATAAGCTCGTCACAGCTTCCCCATAGTCTAGTGTTTGGGAAAAGTATGATGCTTCATTCAGAAAACTGATGAAGATTTGGGGAAAATATGATGCTTTGTTCAGAATACTGGTGGCTGCTATATCCTCAGGGGGTCCAAAAGAAAGGAGGGCTGGAAAGACCCTACTTATAAAGGCCAAAATGCCGTTAGCCTTCTTGGCAACAAGGGCACACTGCTGACTCCTATCCAGCTTCTCGTCCACCGTAACCCCTAGGTCCTTTTCTGCAGAACTGCTGCCTAGCCACTCAGTCCCTAGTCTGTAGCAGTGCATGGGATTCTTCCGTCCTAAGTACAGGACTCTGCACTTGTCCTTGTTGAACCTCGTCAGGTTTCTTTTGACCCAGTCCTCTAAGATCCTCCAGTGTATCTACCACTCCTAGTTTAGTGTCCTCTGCAAACTTGCTGAGGGTGCAGCCCACGCCGTCCTCCAGATAATTAATGAAGGTATTGCACAAAACCGGCCCCAGGACCGACCCTTGGGGCACTCCGCTTGAAACCGGCTGCCAACTAGACATGGAGCACAGGGAGGATGGACGAGAACACCACTTGCGCCTCAAACTCCTTTATCCTTCTTCCCAGAGCCACGTAGTCTGCAGTGATCTGCTCAAGGTCATTCTTGGCAGTATCATTGGTGCCCACGTGGAGAAGCAGGAAGGGGTAGCGTCTGAGGGCTTGATGAGTCTCGGCAGTCTCTCCGTCACATCGTGAATCCTAGCCCCTGGCAAGCAGCAGACCTCTCGGTTTTCTCGGTCGGGGCGGCAGATAGATGACTCAGTCCCCCTGAGAAGGGAGTCCCCAACCACCACCACCCTCCTCCTTCTCTTGGGAGCGGTGGTTGTGGAACCCCCATCCCTAGGACTGTGCATCTCGTGCCTTCCAATTGGTGGAGTCTCCTTCTGCTCCCTTCTCTCAGATGTATCATTGTGACGGTGCTGCCCGTGGGAGCCAGCTGAGGTCACTCAATCAGGGTGAACTGGAAGCCAAACTGGGCAGACAAACCCCAAATGCTGGTGGCTATTCCAATACTTAGATTTACCAACCAGCACAAAACAGCTTCTGTAGCACCTCACTGGTTACTCAGAAGTCCAAACCATGCAGTTCCCTTAAAGTGCCCAGCCTTAGGCCTCCATCCAGACACACCTGTCAGATATGCTGATGATTCCTGAAAAACTTATCTCATCATATAAAAGAAAAGGTTCTTCCAATCCCAAAGGTTCAGCCACACACCCAGGTCCAATTATAACTTAGATCTTACCCAAAATACACGCTACAGGCAATTCTTATTAACTAAGCTAAAATTTATTTAAAAAGAAAAAAGAGAAAGAGTGTTGGTTAAAAGATCATAGAATCATTGAATCATAGAATTCAAGATCAGAAGGGACCATTATGATCATCTAGTCTGACCTCCTGCAAGATGCAGGCCACATAAGCCGATCCACCCACTCCTTAGCAAGCAACCCCTGCCCCATGCTTCGGAGGAAGGTGAAAAACCTCCAGGGCCATTGCCAATCTTCCCTGGAGGAAAATTCCTTCCCGACCCCAAATCTGGCGGTCAGCTGAACCCCGAGCATGCGGGCAAGACTCTCCAGCCAAACCCTCTGGAAAAGGTTATATCATACCATTGACCCATTGTACTATTTACCAGTGTGGCACTTAATTGACCTATTGACTAAGCCCGTTATCCTATCATACCATCCCCTCCATAAACTTATCTAGCTTAATCTTAAAGTCATTGAGGTCCTTCGCCCCCACTGTTTCCCACGGTAGGATGTACCAGGATGGCACTCCACTGATGGTTAGAAACCTTCGTCTAATTTCAAGCCTGAATTTCCTGACTGACAATTTATATCCGTTTGTCCTCGTGTCCACATTAGCACTGAGCTGAAATAATTCCTCTCCTTCCCTGGTATTTATCCCTCTGATATATTTAAAGAGTGTAATCATATCTCCTCTTATCCTTCTTTTGGTTAAGGAAAACAAACCGAGCTCCTCAAGTCTCCTTTCATACGAAAGGCCTTCCATTCCTCGGATCATTCTAGTGGCCCTTCTTTGTACCCGTTCCAGTTTGAATTCATCCTTCTTAAACATGGGAGACCAAAACTGCACACAATACTCCAAATGAGGTCTCACCAACGCCTTATATAACGGGACTAGATCAAGACACATACAGACTTGAATTCAACTCTTGAGGTTCAGATACACAGCAGAGATGAGCTTGTAGTTGCCAAAAGTCCTTTTAGAAATAGTCCATAGGTTATAGTCCAATTTCCATATTCAGGGTGACTCCAGTCAGTGACTGGGGATCTCAATCCTTGTGCCTTAAGGTTTCCCCCTCTTGAAACCCAAAGCAGATCTGAGATGAAGCAGGATTGTGTCCCAGGGTTTTATTCATTTCCAGCAGCCTTTCAGCCTGAGAAAACAATAGGCTTAACTCTCCTTCTCCCAAACAGCCTGGCAATTAGCACAGAGTAATTTATCCATTAAACAGTTCAGATACAGGTGACCACAACCTTCAAAGAGACACATAGACTGCCTTTTTATAGCAGTCGGGCCCACTCAAGTCCCACCTGGAACAAAGCCCTCTCAATTCACACTGTTCAAACAAACAATCAAGCACACGGTCCAACTGACAAACCCTAAACGCCAAATGGCTAAACTGGTTTTAAATTCTCTGTGGGGTAAATTTGGCCAAAGAACAAACCTACCCAACAGCTGCATGGTGAGAGACCCTGAGAACGCTTTCAGTACCTGAAAATGGAGTGCAGTGGGTATTCACCCACGAAAGCTCATGCTCCAATACGTCTGTTAGTCTATCAGGTGCCACAGGACTCTTTGCTGCTTTTACAGATCCAGACTAACACGGCTGCCCCTCTGATACTCTTTCAGTACCTGTTTTCCCCCAGTTACGAGGTTTCATCCTGCGAGTTTATCGACGATGAAACCGCGTGTGTGTCTTGGAAGCTCGCGAAAGACCAGTACTCTGTCTCTGGCAATACCAACGTCTTCATAGCCTGTTTCACCACCGCTTATGCCCGCTTAGAACTATACAACCTCCTAGACAGGTTAATAATTGGAGATATACCAATTTCTTAGAACTGGAAGGGACCTTGAAAGGTCATCAAGTCCAGCCCCCTGCCTTCACTAGGAGGACCAATTTTTGCCCCAGATCCCTAAGTGGCCCCCTCAAGGATTGAACTCATAACCCTGGGTTTAGCAAGCCAATGCTCAAACCACTGAGCTATCCCTCCCCCTAGGTTGGGAGAGCGGTGCCTGTACCACGACACTGACTCGTGATATTTGTGAAAAGGGAGGGTGACTGGAATCCCCCTCTGGGGGATTATTTAGTGGACCTCACAAGCGATTATTTTTATTAAAAAAATAATAATCTGTGTCCTTTTTTCTGAATTGGTCATTTTTATTTTTTAAAAACCAACCCCAAACATCAATTGTCTTTAATCCCCTCACCTGGGGGGCTTTATTGGGTAATAGGGCTATGAAAATCATTGCAAAATACACGGCTGGGCTTGTTGAAGCACGTGTTGAGCAAGGCTAGGCATGCCCAAGGAATATCTCATCGGTAAACGTCTGTTCATAACCTTTTGAAAAGCTCCTTTGGTTTTAAATAGCCTCACATGGTCGCCTTTTCTAAAAGAGGCAACAACCGGTTTTATTTTAAAACCATCTCTGTAAACCGTTTTCCATACCTTCAGAGAATTTGAAGGGCTAACATCAGCGGGTCTGGTACGTAGAGTTCTGTGAAAACTCTGGTTGTAACTCTTTAGAAACTCAGGTAACACGTCAATGTAGCAAAAGGTGATATGGGCTGTAAAATATCTCCACATCCTCCTACAACCCCTGCTTTGACTTCCTTATTAGTAACACACTGGTGAACTCCATGCCGCTTTAACAATCTGCTTAAAGGTTTGTTTAAAAATTCTTTCCCCCGATCGGTTTGTAATTTTTGAGGCATGCGACCTTTGCTGAAAATACCTTTAAAGGCCTTGGATACCTCACCACGCGTCTGGTCTTTTAGGCCTGAGGCCCAGGCAGATTTGGATAGAATGTCTATCACGGTTAAGATGGAATTAAAACCGATGTTGCATTTGGAGAACCGATGCATCTTCACCGAATCTGCCTGCCATTGCGCATCCACATCTGACCCAATGGTCTTGTTTCTTTTAAAACGTATTCGAGCCGGTTTGTGTAAAGTGTAAGTGTTTTACGAGGCTTTTTGGCCACTTGAAAAAGAAGGGTCACCCGCCGAAGCTCCCAACTTCCCTGGGGGTGTAATATATTTTCTTTAACAGAGCTGCTGATGTAGACATGACTGTTACTGGGACCGTCTTTTACTAACACAAATCTGTAAGTTCTCAAAGGCCTATAGAGAGACATCGAGCTGTTGAGAGATTTTCAGAAAAAGAAACAGTGTAAGCCCCCCACTGCTTGTTTTTAGATTTACACAACCCCACGGTTCCTAACCCATTACACCCCATCATCAACCATCACTTCTTATTCATTCATTTACCTGAGCGACATCTTTTCCGTTCACCTTGTCCTCCAGTGACTCCCCCGAGCTGCGTTCGCCTTCCTCCTCTAGGGGAGCGGACAATGAGAAGTGGTCACACTCATTGGGGTGCCTCACGAGGGTTTGGGTTTCGGGTTCCAGCGTATCCATCAACGGCTGAGTCAAAGGGCCCTAGTCGCAACTCTCGCTGATGTAGCGCTTTCCCCACACAAGTCCAAAGGGCTAAAACAAAGTCTGGAGTTCTCACGGGGGTGGTGAAGGAGTCCATGTCTCCATGATCTCCAGAGCACGCGGTCTGGGTAAAAGAGGGCCTCTTCTGCCCCGGCGCTGGGACTTATGGGGTGATGGTGCTGCACTCTGACTGGCACAGGGCGCTGGGAGGAGTTCTTAGAGGTGTCACACGACCCTCTTCTGGGCGGGTCACCCCAACCCAGAACACCCCCGATTGGTCAAACCTGCTCTCGGGGTGCTCCTATGTGGCTGAAACCCATTGCGATTGGTAGAGGGCAGTGGGAGGAGTTCTTAGAGAGGTCACACGAACCACTTCCGGACAGGTCACCCCGCCCCAGAACACCCCTGATTGGTCAAATCTCCTCTCAGGGCGAGCCTACAGGGGCGAAACCCATCCTGATTGGTAGAGGGCAGTGGGAGGAGTTCTTAGAGAGGTCACATGACACACTTGCTTCCGGTCATGTGTCCGCCTCGACCCCGGAAGTAATATCCCCCATGGGTGGGACTTCCAGTGACAGATGGTCGGGGCTTAAGGGGTCAAGGGGCAGGGTTTAGGGGCCAAGGGGCAGGGGTAGGGTTTGATTGATGGAAGGGCCCTTATACTCCCGCCGGTTCCCATGCTGCTGAATCCCACCCTGCCAGCAGGCCCACTAACAGAAGGGCCCACAAATTCCACCATCTCCCTACCATCCAGCAGGCCTGGTAAGCATGGGCCAAAGTGGCTGAGAACAATGGCGTGTTGTCCTGGGACACAGAGACTGACGTATAAGAGACTCTCCTTGGGGTGTGACGTTTAACCCCGGATTCCAAGATGAAAGCGGGGCCTGGGGCTTGGACGAGACTGAGGGTGTGAACAGCTCACTGGATTTGTTACTTGACCTCCTCTGGTTCAAGAATCAATCCTTCCTTGGCAGATGCATGGCCAAAGTCTCTTCCTTACAGATGTTTTGGCCACATGTGTGAATAAAAGCTAACAATCCATGGAGGAGGAGAACAGCAAACCTTCTACGTTTTCAGAAGCTGACCTGGTGCTAGACATCGACGGGAGGCAGCAGTGGGGTGAAATGCCCCAGAGATGTTTATACTAGAGGGTGGAAAGCAGGGGACTCCATGGGGCACTTGGTTTGCACAGGGCTCAGAAGAGAAACTTCCTAGGAGATAAGGGGCCGGGCTTTCCTGGGGTGATGGAAAGATGGAGTTTGGCATTTCCAAGTTGGCAGACACAAGACCCGAGGAAGGGGCTGGGGCAGGAAGGAAGTGAGGCCCTTGACCCAAAGAGCGAAAGAAGGCGAGATCTGCCACAGACCCGAGGGGAGCGCCATCCACATGGAGTATGTGTGTTGCCGGCCCAGAGGGCCCGAGGGCGCAACAGCGGGGTTCGTTGCCCGGCGTGCGTCGCACTAATTAACACACCAGGGTGGAGAAGCAAAGCAAGTTTATTGAAGATCTTGAAAAGGCGCTAGGAGAAGCAATATCTCAAATCAAGCGCACTGATAAAAGCAAGTTCCCCTTTTTATATTCCAAGTTGTCTGTACTGGCCTTTGTTTCTCCCTGTCTCCCCCTTCCTCCCTCCCCTTGCAGCAGATACATTAAGCAATAAATTGTAGCTTGTTAGAAACCTTCCCATTCGCATGTTTCTCTCTGGCCTTTACGACACAGACGCATGCAGACTTTCCCCCCCATTTTCCCCCGTACCACTACCGCTTTTTGCTGTTTCGAGCTGCACTGCAGCTGCGAGCTAAGAAAGCTGACAGTTACACATTTTTGCTTTTTGGCTGTTAGCAGTTTCGGCTGGTTAAAGTTCACAACATGGAAGAACTTTGGTTCACTCAGGCCTAGAGCAAGAAGACTTCATCGACACTCGTGGTCGTTCATCCTCCCGAGTTACCTAGATTTATGCCTAGTGACACCAACAACTGTGACCCCCATTTCCCCTCTCTCCAGCACGCCATCCAAGAGCTGAGATGTCATGGGGCTGGGGTGTCGGAGCAGGGGAGGAAGTTGCTAATAATTAAAGGAGGCTTTAGTATAATGAATGGCCACAGCCAAGCTGTGGAAAACAGATCGCAAGACCTGAGGCTTGGATAGCTGAGGTGCCCTGCAACTTAAACCCCAGTCCACTGCGCCTGCATTCCACATAGTAGCTGAGCTCCCTGGGCTCGAGTACCTGCAGCCCAGGAACGGAGCACGGCCGAGGTCTGGAGAGCAGAACGTGGGCCATCTACCGAGTGGCTGGAGAGAAGGTTCTGCTAACCCCCTTCGAGAGGCAGGTACTGTTACAGCAGGACTCTCCGGCCTTAAAGGGACAGCAGCCTCAAGCACAAGCCATCGATTGGCGAGCCATCCCCAGCACCACTGGGCGGGGGGAGAGGCTGGATGGGGTGGCACTAGGGCCCAGGGAAGGTGGTGTAGCTGATACCTCTACAAGGAGCTTCTCAAGCCCGGGAATTATTGAGGTATCTAGCCCAAGGGACCTGATGAGATCAACTTATAACTACACCAAGTACTGCTTGGTTTGCCCCAAGCCAGAAAGGCCCGGGAAGGTGATGGGTCTATTACAGGAGGGGATGGGTGAGGTTCTTTGGCCTGCAAGGTGAAGGAGCTCAGACTAGATGATCCCAAGGGTCCCACCTGGCCTTAAAGTCTATGAGGAACTGTAACGATGCTGGTTCTGGCGGGACCCAACTGAGAGCGCCAATTCAGGACAAATTGCTTAACACAGGGCAGTCACAGCCCTAGGCTGGGGTTTTTCCACCTCTAAGGCAAACCAAACCAGCCAGACAAAGAGGACTTTGGTCTCACCCCACTGGCTAACCACAAGTCACACAAGCAATTCCCTTAGACACTCCCGTCTCCCAGTATCACCAACAGTGCCACTCGTCCTGGGGATGAATGGTTATGAAAACCAACACCCCAGTAAAAGAAAAAGGTTCCTCGATCCCAAAGGACCAAGCCCCAGCCGAGGTCAATATACACATCAGATCTTACCCACAAATCACGCTGTTGCCAATCCTTTAGAATCGAAAATCTAAAGGTTTATTCATAAAAGGAAAAAGATCTAGATGAGAGCTAGAATCGGTTAAATGGAATCAATTACATGCAGTAATGAGCAAGTTCTTGGTTCAAGCTTGTAGCGATGAAATAAACTGCAGGTTCAAATCAAGTCTCTGGAACATCCACAGCTGGGATGGGTCATTCAATCCTTTGTTCAGAGCTTCAGTTTGTAGCAAAGTCCCTCCAGAGGTAAGAAGCAGGATTGAAGACCAGATGGAGATGAGGCATTAGTCTTATATAGACTTTTCCAGGTGTGAGAACCTCTTTGTTCTTACTGTGGAAAATTACAGCAAAATGGAGTCTGCAGTCACATGGGCACGTCCCTGCACTTTGCTGAGTTACAAGGCGGATCTGCCTGCTCTCCATGGGTCAGTTGTAGCTGATGGTCCTTAATGGGCCACCAAGCAGGCTAGGCAGAGCTAACACCAACTTGATTTGCAATAAATACTTGCTATAAATTTGTTATTACTAATGAAAATGTTTGTAACTAATGTGTTGCTATTACCAAGAACTGAAAGAATGTGCAATGTGCCTAATGTTTTGGAAAATCCCTTGAACACGTTAAGAGGAATACACGAGAACACACTTTATGTTAGAAGGCCTTGTAATGCTAATGTTGCACTGTTAATGCCTGTAAACAGTCTTGGAACTTTTCACAGGGAAAAGACGTTCCAGACCTGATGTGCTGTATGAAAGGGAAAACTGAGGCACGCGACCATATTGCTTTCACGGCCAAATGCCAAGATTCCTGTACTATGAACAACAGGCGAACAGGGGCTGCTAGCAGAGAGTTTCGCAAGGGAGTTTGGAAGGGCAGTGGGAAGGGAGCGGGAGTCCCTCGTCGGTCCTAACCCTTCCCCTGTAGTCCCCCTTAAAACCTATAAACCAAACCCCATTTCAAAGCTCCATTCTGTAAACCACCCTTCCATTAACTAGGAGACAATGCAGGCAGAAGCCCAACAGCAGAGTGGGGGCTATCCAGTTTATTGCGCTGAGTGTTGCATGTATGATTACCTGCCCTGTGGGCGGGTGGCGTATGTGTGCAGTCGGTGCAAGGAGCTCCTGGCCCTCAGAGACCATGTACGGACTTCGGAGGCCAGGGTAGCAGAACTGGAGGAGCTAAGAGAGGCAGAGAGGTATGTGGATGAGGCTTTCCGGGACACTGTAGAATTGTCCCACCTCCGCTCAGACAGCCCCTGTGCTGTTGAGGAGGAAGAACGGCCCAGGGAAGCAGAGCAGTCAATGGGAGCAGAGGGAAACCTTGATATAATAGGCATCACAGAAACCTGGTGGACTGAGAGCAATCAATGGGACACAATCATTCCGGGGTACAAAATATATCGGAAGGACAGAACAGGCCGTGCAGTGGGAGGAGTGGCACTATATGTGAAAGAAAATGTAGATTCAAATGAAGTAAAAATCTTAAGGGAATCCACATGTTCCATAGAGTCTCTATGGATAGAAATTTCATGCTCTAGTAAAAATATAACAGTAGGGATCTATTATCGACCACCTGACCAGGACAGTAATAGTGATGATGAAATGCTAAGGGAAATTAGAGAGGCTATCAAAATTAAGAACCCAATAATAGTGGGGGATTTCAATTATCCCCATATTGACTGGGAACATTTCACTTCAGGACGAAATGCAGAGATAAAATTTCTCGATACTTTAAGTGACTGCTTCATGGAGCAGCTGGTACGGGAACCCACAAGGGGAGAGGCGACTCTAGACTTAATCCTGAGTGGAGCGCAGGAGCTGGTCCAAGAGGTAACTATAGCAGGACCGCTTGGAAATAGTGACCATAATACAATAGCATTCAACATCCCTGTGGTGGGAAGAACATCTCAACTGCCCAACACTGTGGCATTTAATTTCAAAGGGGAACTATACAAAAATGAGGGGTTAGTTAGACAAAAGTTAAAAGGTACAGTGACTAAAGTGAAATCCTGCAAGTTCGTGGGCCCTTTTAAAGACACCATAATAGAGGCCCAACTTCAATGTATACCCCAAATTAAGAAAAACAGTAAAAGAACTAAAAAGAGCCACCGTGGTTTAACAACCATGTAAAAGAAGCAGTGAGAGATAAAAGACTTCCTTTAAAAGTGGAAGTCAAATCCTAGTGAGGCAAATAGAAAGGAGCACAAACACTGCCAACTTAAGTGCAAGAGTGTAATAAGAAAAGCCAAAGAGGAGTTTGAAGAACGGCTAGCCAAAAACTCCAAAGGTAATAACAAAATGTTTTTTAAGTACATCAGAAGCAGGAAGCCTGCTAAACAACCAGTGGGGTCCCTTGACGATGAAAATACAAAAGGAGCGCTTAAAGATGATAAAGTCATTGCGGAGAAACTAAATGGATTCTTTGCTTCAGTCTTCACGGCTGAGGATGTTAGGGAGATTCCCAAACCTGAGCTGGCTTTTGTAGGTGACAAATCTGAGGAACTGTCACAGATTGAAGTGTCACTAGAGGAGGTTTTGGAATTAATTGATAAACTCAACATTAACAAGTCACCGGGACCAGATGGCATTCACCCAAGAGTTCTGAAAGAACTCAAATGTGAAGTTGCGGAACTATTAACTAAGGTTTGTAACCTGTCCTTTAAATCGGCCGGTACCCGATGACTGGAAGTTAGCTAATGTAACGCCAATATTTAAAAAGGGCTCTAGGGGTGATCCGGCAATTACAGACTGGTAAGTCTAACGTCGGTACCGGGCAAATTAGTTGAAACAATAGTAAAGAATAAAATTGTCAGACACATAGAAAAACATAAACTCTTGAGCAATAGTCAACATGGTTTCTGTAAAGGGAAATCGTGTCTTACTAATCTATTAGAGTTCTTTGAAGGGGTGTGACAGAGCGGTTCTGGCGGGACCCAACTGAGAGTGCCAAATCAGGACCAATTGCTTAAACTGGGCAGTCACAGCCCTAGGCTGGGGTTTTTCCACCTCTAAGGCAAACCAAACCAGCCAGACAAAAAGGACTTTGGTCTCACCCCACTGGCTAACCACAAGTCACACAAGCAATTTCCTTAGACACTCCAGTCTCCCAGCATCACCACCAGTGCACTCGTCCTGGGGATGAATGGTTATGAAAACCAACACCCCAATAAAAGAAAAAGGTTCCCTCGATCCCAAAGGACCAAGCCCCAGACCCAGGTCAATATACACATCAGATCTTACCCACAAATCACACTGTTGCCAATCCTTTAGAATCTAAAATCTAAAGGTTTATTTACAAAGGGAAAAAGGTAGAGATGAGAGGTAGAATTGGGTAAATGGAATCAATTACATACAGTAATGGCAAAGTTCTTAGTTCAGGCTTGCAGCAGTGCTGGAGTAAACTGCAGGTTCAGATTAAGTCTCTGGAATACATCCCCCGCTGGGATGGGTCGTTCAGTCCCTTGTGTAAAGCTTCAGTTTGTAGCAAAGTCCCTCCAGAGGTCAGAAGCAGGATTGAAGACCAGATGGAGATGATGCATCAGCCTTATATAGACTTTTCCAGGTGTAAGAATCTCTTTGTCCACACTGTGGAAAATTACAGCAAAAATGGAGTCTGCAGTCACATGGACAAGTCTCTGCATACTTTGCTGAGTCACAAGGCGTGTCTGCCTTCTCTCCATGGGTCAATTGTGTAGCTGATGGTCCTTAATGGGCCATCAAGGCAGCTAGGCAGGGCTAACACCAGCTTGTCTGGGATATTTCCCAGAGAAAGAGCATAATACAAAATACAGACAGTACAGAGCCAATACTTATAACTTCAACTACAAAATGATACACAGACATACAGACAGCATAATCATAACCAGCAACCCAGAACCTGGTCTTAGACACCTTATATGACCCCCTTTACTGAGGATTTGGTGCCACTACAGGACCTTGGTTGCAACCCATGTTCTATATGGTTCCCATTTATATCAATAACGTCACACCCCCAACGCAAAAGTGATGCAGGAAGGGATGACAAAACATCACTGACTGCATCCTAAGAGCTCCCCACTCTGGACAATGCATCAGCCACGATATTTTCCTTCCCCTTTATGTGGACTATATCCATTTCATACTCTTGAAGGGCCAAACTCCAGCGCAGCAATCTGGAATTGGTACCTTTGGCCTTGTGCAGCCAGACCAGAGGGGCCTGATCACTCAACACAGTGAAACTTTTGTTGTACAAATAGGGCCTAAGCTGCTTGACAGCCCAGACAATGGCATAACATTCCTTCTCAATGGGAGCTTAATTTTGCTCAGTGGGGGACAATTTCTTGCTTAGATACGCCACGGGATGTCTTTTATCCCCTTCCCCTTCTTGCATCAGTACTGCCCCAAGCCCGATATTGGAAGCATCTGTACACAGCAGAAAAGGTTTGCTGAAATCTGGGCTGGCCAAAACCGGCTCTTTAGCCAAAGCACTCTTGATGCTTTGGAATCCCTGCTCACAGGCCTCGGTCCATCGCACCTGGTCTGGTTTTTCCTTTTTCGTCAGGTCTGTGATGGGAGCAACGATGTCACTGAATCCCTGAACAAACCTCCTGTAATAGTTGGCCAGACCAATGAACGATTGGACCTGTTTCTTAGTTCTAGGGACAGGCCAGTTTTTAATGGCCTCCACCTTCAAAGGCTCAGGGCGCAGTTGCCCATTGCCCACCCTGTGCCCCAGGTAGGTCACCTCAGCAGCTCCCATTCTGCATTTAGACACCTTAACAGTTAGATTGGCCTCCCTGAGCCGGTGCAGCACAACCCCTGTGTGGTTAAGGTGATCTCGCCACGAACTGCTGAATATGGCCAGGTCGTCTATATAGGCCCTGGCAAAAGACTCTAATCCCGTAGGACCTCGTTTATAAGTCTCATGAAAGTAGCCCCTGAATTACGCATCCCAAAGGGCAACACTTTGAACTCATACAGGCCAGATTCCACTATGAAAGCGGATTTTCTTGTGCATCAGCATCTAGGGAATTTGCCAATATCCCTAGTCAAATCCAGGGTGCTTATAAACTTTGCCCCCCCCCAGTTTATCCAATAGATCCTCTATTCTGGGTGTGGGGTAAGGGTCAGGCTGAGTGATCGCATTTAGCTTCCTGTAATCCACACAAACCTCATGGTTTTATCCTTCTTTTGCACCATCACAATGGGAGAGGCCCAGGGGCTCATGGAGTGGGTAATTACCCCCATTGTCAGCATGCTTTTTACTTCCTCCTGGATCTGCCTTTGCATCTCTCCCTTGGCCCTGTAAGCTCTGCTGGGAGCTGGGCGGGGACCCACCGTCTGAATGGAGTGTGTCATCCTATCAGTGAGCCCTGGCCTGCTGGAGAATGTTTGCTTGTGGTGTTTTAATAACATTAGCAGCTCCTTTCTTTGAGGGGGGGATAAACCCTCCCCCATCTCAATGCTCTCAAGAGGCGTCTCTTCCTGGCTTTCAGCAACCATGTCAATCAAAGGGACAGACACTGCCTCTTCCTCAGCACAACAGATCATGTTCACATTTACCTCCCTTGCATGGTAAGCCTTCATTCTGTTCACATGCACTGTCTGCACACTTCCCCGAATGTGGGGTTTCCTCACATCATAGGTAACCTCATTAATTCTTTCCACTACCTCCATGGGTCCGGTCCAAACATCTTTCATTTTGTTCCTCCGGACAGGATCTAGCACCACCACCATGTTCCCTATTTCAAACGCTCTCTCCTTAGCATCTCTGTCATACTAGGCTTTCTGAGTATCCTGGCTGTCTTTCAGATTCTGCTCAACCAACTTCATCATCTCCTGCAAACTCTCCTTGAATTCAGCCACATACTCGGCCACTGGCTGCTCTGTCTCCTTCACATTACCTTCCCACGAGTCACGGACCAAATCTAGGGGCCCCCGGACCTGCCTCCCATAGAGCAGCTCAAAGGGAGCAAACCCTGTAGACTCTTGGGGCACACTCCTGTACGCATACAATAGATACGGCAACAGAACATCCCAGTCATTCTGGCGTCTATCAACGTACATTTTCAGCATAGACTTTAGGGTTCCATTGAACCTTTCCACTAGGCCATTAGTCTGGGGGTGGTAGGAGCAGCCTTCAGGTGCTTTACCCCACATAACTCCCACAACTGCTTGAATACCACGGACATGAAGTGAGACCCACGGTCAGACAATATTTCTTTAGGAAAACCCACCCTGCTGAAAATAGAGAACAAGGCCACTGCCACTGTCTCTGCCTCAATATTAGCCAAGGCTACAGCCTCAGGATATCTGGTAGCAAAATCTACCAACACCAGAATGTATTTCTTCCCATTTTTGGAGGGTCTTGGGAATGGCCCCACAATATCCACAGCCACTCTGGCAAAAGCCTCCCTAATAACAGGCAGAGGCTGGAGGGGCACCTTGCTAGGCCCCTTAACCCCTTACGCTTCTGGCACAGTTCACAGCTCCTGCAGTAATCTCTCACCGACCCAAAGAGGTGAGGCCAGTAGAAATTTTGCTCTAGCCTGTCACATGTTTTGCCTACACCCAGGTGTCCTGCAAATGGACCATCATGAGCCAACTTCAACAAATCACTGCGGTAACTCTCCGGTACCACAAGCTGTTTGTGAGCTGCTGCTTGGGAATTCTTCCTTCCCCTGGGCGGCTCCCTATACAACAGCCCATCCTGCATGAAAAACCTGCCTCTCTCTTCACTGGCTGGGACCTGACTTTGGGCATCATTCCTGGCTCTCTCCAGAGATACATCCCTTTGCTGAGCCGCAATGAATTCATTTTGGGTTTTGTTTGAATTCAGAGCCATCTCTGAAACTTCAGACAAATCCTCACCTGCTTCATCATGAGAGACACTCTCTGTCTGTTCGCCGTCTCCCTCACCGGCCTCAGCTAAGGTATCTGTCCCAGGCACCAACTCTTTCTGCGACCTGGTCACCACATTCACGTGGCCATTCACCCTCAGTATGTTATTTCCTACCAAAACATCCGCCGGGATTAAATCCCGGACCGCAGCCTTCACCTCCCCTTGAAAGCCATCCCACTCCAGGTGGATTCTAGCCATTGGCAGGTCCACAGAGTACTCAGATAGGGCCACTATCGTCACATACTCCCCTGGCAACATGTCCTCTGGCTTCACCAGATGTCCCTTGACTATAGTTACATCAGAGCCCGTGTCTCGCCATCCCATGCATTCAACACCATTGACCTTTGCCTCCTTAATAAACCTCTCACTCCCTTGCCAAGCCTCAGTTCTGACATAACTGGTGAGCTCATCCCCTCCCCCCAGGCCACTGGAGACGATGGGGTTGGCATTAGCCATCGCTGTGCTTGCCCCTGGACTCAAGGTGGTGCTGTTGAGGCTTGGTTCAGCCTGAGTGCTCAGGGTAATGGAGTTGACCTGCACTGGCTTTGGGCTGCCCTTCAGGGTCGGGCAATCGGGTCTGATGTGGCCCAGCACACCACAGTGATAGCAGGTCACCTGTTCCGTCCTGGGGTGCGAGTTCCTACCCTCCATCCCCCCTTTAGAGGAGTCAGGGCCAGGTTTACCTTTAAATCCTTCCCGAGCCCTGTTTTGGGTCTGGGCATCCGCAATCTCTGCCGCCCGCAGGACTGACTCAGGGTCCCTAGCGCACACAGCTGCTCTCACATGGTCAGGCACAATGTCTAGGAACTGTTCTAAAGTTATCAAATCCAGCAGTTTGTCAAAACTCCCATGTGCCTTTGCTCCCATAACCCACTTTTTAACAAATCCATCAGCTTCTGAGCACATTCCACAAAAGTACAATCCTTAGACATTTTAAACTCTCTAAATTTAACTCTGTAGGATTCAGGAGTGACCTTGAACCGCCTTAACACAGAATCTTTAAACAGCTCATAATCCAAGGCTTCCCGTTCCCCCAATTCATTAAATACCTCCCTGGCTTTTCCAGTCAGTCTGGTCAGCAGGACAGGCATTCGCTGACCTTCTGGGATTTGCTACAGACTGCAGAGTCGTTCAAAGGTAGATAGAAATGCCTCTATATCCTCAGTATCACTGTAAATGGGACACATCCTTTCCCAGTTTTTCTCATGGCGGTGGGGAAGTGGAGTACCAGGGGGTGATGACTTTCTCCGCTCTTCCACTTGGAGCTGAAGTTTGGCCGTCTCCTGTTGCATCCTGTGAGTCTCCCGTTCAGCAGCCAGCAGCTCCAGACGCCCCTTACGAGCTCTCTCTTCTCTCTCATCAGCCTCCTTCTTTCTCCCATCAGCCTCCTTCTCTAATTCAGCTATTTTTTGCCTTTCCAGCAACCGAAGATCTGTTAGATTCCGTTCACGCTCAAGTTGCAGTTTATCTGTCGCTTCTTGCCCTCCAACTGTTTCTGCAGCGTCAGGCAAGGGCCAAGCTCCCTGATCATTGGCCATTAACAGATTTCTGAGTTCCTCCTTTGTAGCTTTCTTTCTAAAGCTTATCCCCTTTTCTGAGCACAAATTTTCCAGGGCTCTTTTGCCCAGTCCCGCATAATCTCTCTGCTCAGCCATTGCAGCAGCTCTCTAACCAATCAAACTCTCAAACCCCAAAATTCGAATTTGGATAGCGTGGGGTTCTGACCCAAAGCTTAATTGACCTGGTTCTGTGGATCCAAGCACGACTACGCCACTGTGATGGAGCGATTCTGGCGGGACGCAACTGAGAGTGCCAAATCAGGACCAATTGCTCAAACAGGGCAGTAACAGCCCTAGGCTGGGGTTTTTCCACCTCTAAGGCAAACCAAACCAGCCAGACAAAAGGGACTTCAGTCTCACCCCACTGGCTAACCACAAGTCACACGAGCAATTTCCTTAGACACTCCAGTCTCCCAGTATCACCACCAGTGCACTCGTCCTGGGGATAAATGGTTATGAAAACCAACACCCCAATAAAAGAAAAAGGTTCCCTCAATCCCAAAGGACCAAGCCCCAGACCCAGGTCAATATACACATCAGATCTTACCCACAAATCACGCCGTTGCCAATCCTTTAGAATCTAAAATCTAAAGGTTTATTTCCAAAGGGAAAAAGGTAGAGATGAGAGCTAGAATTGGTTAAATGGAATCAACTACATACAGTAATGGCAAAGTTCTTAGTTCAGGCTTGCAGCAGTGATGGAGTAAACTGCAGGTTCAATTTGAGTCTCTGGAATACATTCCCCGCTGGGATGGGTCAGTCAGTCCCTTGAGTAGAGCTTCAGTTTGTAGCAAAGTCCTTCCAGAGGTCAGAAGCAGGATTGAAGACCAGATGGAGATGATGCATCAGCCTTATATAGACTTTTCCAGGTGTAAGAATCCCTTTGTCCTCACGCTGGAAACTTACAGCAAAAATAATATGGAGTTTTCAGTCACATGAACAAGTTTCTGCATACTTTGCTGAGTCACAAGGCGTGTCTGCCTTCTCTCCATGGGTCAATTGTGTAGCCGATGGCCCTTTAATGGGCCATCAAGCCAGCTATGCCGGGCTAACATCAGCTTTGTCTGGGACACTTCCCAGAGGCAGAGCCTAATACAAAATACAGACAGTATAGAGCCAATACTTATACTTAAACTACAAAATGATACACAGACATACAGACAGCATAATCATAACCAGCAACCCAGAACCTGGTCTTAGACACCTTATATGACCCCCTTTACTTAGGATTTGGTGCTACCACAGGACCTTGGTTGCAACCCATGTTCTATATGGTTCCCATTTATATCAATAACGTCACACATGGGATAAAAGGAAAGGTCCTTTCATGGATTGAGAACTGGTTAAAGGACAGGGAACAAAGGGTAGAAATTAATGGTAAATTCTCAGAATGGAGAGGGGTAACTAGTGGTGTTCCCCAAGGGTCAGTCCTAGGACCAATCCTATTCAATTTATTCATAAATGATCTGGAGAAAGGGGTAAACAGTGAGGTGGCAAAGTTTGCAGATGATACTAAACTACTCAAGATAGTTAAGACCAAAGCAGATTGTTAAGAACTTCAAAAAGATCTCACAAAACTAAGTGATTGGGCAACAAAATGGCAAATGAAATTTAATGTGGATAAATGTAAAGTAATGCACATTGGAAAAAAATAACCCCAACTATACATACAACATGATGGGGGCTAATTTAGCTACGAGTCAGGAAAAAGATCTTGGAGTCATCGTGGATAGTTCTCTGAAGATGTCCACGCAGTGTGCAGAGGCGGTCAAAAAAGCAAACAGGATGTTAGGAATCATTAAAAGGGGATAGAGAATAAGACTGAGAATATATTATTGCCCTTATATAAATCCATGGTACGCCCACATCTCGAATACTGTGTACAGATGTGGTCTCCTCACCTCAAAAAGATATTCTAGCACTAGAAAAGGTTCAGAAAGAGCAACTAAAATGATTAGGGGTTTAGAGAGGGTCCCATATGAGGAAAGATTAAAGAGGCTAGGACTCTTCAGTTTGGAAAAGAGAAGACTAAGGGGGGACATGATAGAGGTATATAAAATCATGAGTGATGTTGAGAAAGTGGATAAGGAAAAGTTATTTACTTATTCCCATAATACAAGAACTAGGGGTCACCAAATGAAATTAATAGGCAGCAGGTTTAAAACAAATAAAAGGAAGTTCTTCTTCACGCAGCGCACAGTCAACTTGTGGAACTCCTTACCTGAGGAGGTTGTGAAGGCTAGGACTATAACAATGTTTAAAAGGGGACTGGATAAATTCATGGTGGCTAAGTTCATAAATGGCTATTAGCCAGGATGGGTAAGAATGGTGTCCCTAGCCTCTGTTCGTCAGAGGATGGAGATGGACGGCAGGAGAGAGATCACTTGATCATTGCCTGTTAGGTTCACTCCCTCAGGGGCACCTGGCATTGGCCACTGTCGGTAGACAGATACTGGGCTAGATGGACCTTTGGTCTGACCCGGTACAGCCTTTCTTATGTTCTTATGTTCCTATGTGTCTCTAGCCTCTGTTTGTCAGAGGGTGGAGATGGATGGCAGGAGAGAGATCACTGATCATTGCCTGTTAGGTTCACTCCCTCTGGGGCACCTGGCATTGGCCACTTTCGGTAGATATGTTGCCAGCACAGAGTGCCCGAGGCAGCAACAGCGGTTCGTTGCCCGGTGTGCTTCGCTCCAATAAACACACCAAGGTGGAGAAGCAGACAAAGTTTATTTGAGATCTCAAAGCGGTGCCAGGAGACAGACACGTCTCAAATCAAGCACCCAGCTACAAGCAGCTTTTCTCTTTTTTATACATCACTTTAACTAAGCCTCTTCTATCCCCCCCCACGTCCCCTCGCTCGCCGCCTTTCACTCCCATGCAGCACATACACTTTGCAGTAGCAATTACATTAAGCAGTTAAGTCATACTTGGCAAAAACCAATCTAGCTCATTAGTAACTCTTCTGTGAACTGTTATCTTGTCTTACTTTCTTTGATCTGTTATTTTGCCCCTTAGCCAGGAGCAAGCAGGCCTCATTATTGCAGGCCTCATTATTACCTTCTGGTACAGGTGTTGCAACTGATAACCATTCTCTGTTGCTGGCCTGTGAGGTCGATTAAAGTTCAAACATGGAAGCGCTTTGGTCAGACATGGAGTGACTTTAGTTCATTCAGGCCTACTACAGAAAGGCTTCACTGACACTGTGGTTTTCCACCCTCCTGAGTTACCTAGAGTCATGGCTAATGACACCAACAGCCCTGCCCCCACATAACCCCGTATCTCTCAGGCCCTAACCCGCCCCTTCTCCCCACTCTGCTGCCCCCAGCCCGCCCCTACTCCCTGAGCCCCTGCCCTCACCTCATCCCTTCTCCCCAAGGCTGTGCCTCCATCCTGCCCCTTCTCCCCAAGGCTCTGCCCCCCCCCGGGGGGCCTGAATGTACATTAAAAAGAGCCTCGGTGAAATGATGCCCCCACATGCAGGTCTAGTACCCAGAAAAAGTGGACAATTGCGACCTAAACTTGTTGTAAGCGGGGGATGGTCCCGCTATTGTGGGGAACTTTCCTGGCTTCTGCACGACCCTGGTGAAATGGGCTAGCGAAAGGATCGGAGTCCTCGCTCCCACTCCCTGTACCCAGAGGCCTCCCTGCCCTCGAGGACTCCCCTGCCACTCTGCTGTCTGGCAGAGTCCTCGTGACCTCCACAAGGCTGGGCCCAGGATTCCTGGGGGGCTCGACCCCCCACCCTGCTGTGGTCACCGGGGACAGGGGCGAGGGTGTCCCCACTCCGGGGTGCCCTCTCTGCACTGGGCACCTCCCTGACCCACTGATCACATCATACAATTTAAAGCAAATACACGTTATTTAATTAACAATTAATTTAAAAAAAGAAGGAAAAATGGGAAAGGTTAAAGGAAAACACGTCCCGCTGCTCTGTGGCAGGGACCATCACCACCAGTGTCTCTGGGATGTCAGGGCACTTCCCAGCCTGCTCCGTGTAGGTCCCAGGCCCCTGCCCAGGCCCTGGCTGTGCTGCAGGGATGCTGTGGGTCGGACACTTGCTCTGGGGGTGGCCACACGCTCTCAGGCTCTGGGTGGCAGGACCCTTCCCCCAGGGTCCCCCCGCCCTGTCAGGGTTACGATCCCCCCCAGTCTGGCCTGCAGGGCCCATTGGCTGGGGCGTCTCCCTGTGCTGGGCCCACGGCCCCCCTCGCTCTCCCCAGCTGCTCACCACACCCAGCTCCGGACGGCTCCAGCTCCAGCCCTGGCTCCAGCTCTGGCCCCGGCTCCAGCTCTGGCTCCAGCTCCGGCTCCGGCCCCAGCCCTGGCCCTGGCTCCAGCCCCGGCTCCAGCTCCAGCACCGGCCCCAGCCCTGGCCCTAGCTCCAGACCCGGCTCCGGCTCCGGCCCCAGCCCTGGCCCTGGCTCCAGCCCCGGCTCCAGCTCCGGCTCCGGCCCCAGCCCTGGCCCTGGCTCCAGCCCCGGCTCCAGCTCCGGCTCCGGCCCCAGCCCTGGCCCTGGCTCCAGCCCCGGCTCCAGCTCCGGCTCCGGCCCCAGCCCTGGCCCTGGCTCCAGCCCCGGCTCCGGCTCCGGCTCTGGCCCCAGCTCCACTCTGCCTCAGCACGGCTGCTGCTGCTGCTCCCTGGGCTGCTTCCCTGGCCCCCCTGGCTCTGGGGCTGCAGCTCTGCTCCCAGCGGCTCAGCCTGGGCCCCCGCTCTCTCCTTAGCTCGGCCCCACTCCTCTGACCCAGGCAATTCCAGCTCACACGGGACCCCCCCTGCCCGCCCCACTCCCTGATTAGCTGCCCGCCCTGTCAATCAGGCTGACCTGGAGCATTGGCCTCTCCCCATTGCCCCTGGGGACTGTCAGTCTCAGGCTCCTGATTTCCCATCGACCCCTCCCCTTTTAGTGCTGGGCGCCAGCAACCAGCCCCCCCACTGACGGTCCGGAAGGGGGCACAGTCCCTGCCACTGACGAGAAATGCTGTGCTGAGCTTTCCATTGCCGGCTGTGCCCAGAGTACAGCGTCCTGCCAGCGCCTGGCGGGTGTGTCAGGCAGACTTGTGGGGTCCCCAGGAAGGGGGCCCTGCAGGCCCTGGCTGCCTGTCTCTCTCTCTCTCACACACACACACACACACGCTACACAAGGCAGGCTGGGCAGCCGCAGACATGTGCCCTCAAGCGACCTGGGTCTAGGCTCTGCTACTGACGTGCTGTGTTGTCTTGGCCCAGTCACCTAAACTCCCAGGGGAACATTTTCAAAAGCACCTAACTGATTTAGGTGCCCAAGCTCTGTGCCTATGGGTTTTAGGCCCCCTCCGGGAGGGCACTTATTCTTGACATTTTTACCCCTTGCCTCTTAGTCTCTCTGTTGTTAAAAGGGGGCGGATGGCCCTGGTCCCCCTTTGTAAAGCACTTGGAGACCTGGGGATGAAAAGTGCTATCCATAGACCATGGTTAGGTTTTGAAAGGTATTTAGGTGCCTAACTCCCATTGAAATCAGCGTTAGCACCTAAATACCTTAAAAAACCTGGCCCTGGGTGTTCAGAACGAGTACACTACAAAGTAAACCAAATTCCGCACCGGTGCGGACGCTGGGATTGGCCTCTTCCAGAGGGAGATTCTACCTATGCAGGGGCTGGATCTGGTCAGACCAGCAGTACCTGGCCAATGGCTGTTCAATACAGCTCCATTTCTGATGCGGACAAACCCACAGACATGCTGGCCGGACAATGCTCCTCAGCTCATTCCTTCACCACGGCTTCTGATCTTTTTGGATCATTAACTCCAGAATTTTTTCTCTCCATTATCCACCAGCTTACCGAGCTCGCTGAATAATTTGCAAATGTGGTCGTTAAATAACTTATCCGCTATTGTTTTCCAACAACATATTTGGCTAACAATTATCCACCACTCCCCCAGCTCTGCCAGGAAGGAAAGGCGATGGAAGTGACAGATTAGCAGGAAAAATATTCCACACCCCAGGGCGATGGGGATTTTCTCTGTGTGCCCAAGAAATCCCACTCTACATCAAATCTTCTCCGGCTGGATCAGCACTCATTCAAACACCCACACAACTGCTGCACACAACTGCTTCTGCTCATACTTTTCAGCTAAAGACCCTGATTTTTTCCCCAGAAAGCAGGAGAGAATTCAATTTTTTTATATAATTTTGATGAATAATATTGATGTTTATTTTAGAGCATTTCCCCCCATTTTTATCTATTTAAATGTTCACACTTGCAGGGAATTATAGGGGTGGGGGGCAGACATTGGGTGGTTCAGACAATTATTGAATGGCAGACATTGAGGTTCCAAAGCGAAAGCTTTATAGCTGTTAAAAATCAAAATGTCATCATCACAGGTCAAAATAGACCAAGTCAATATCTTTCACTCAAACTCTCCTATATTCTCCAGCAGCATTTTTCTTACTTTGAGTCATAGAATCATAGAATCTCAGGGTTGGAAGGGACCTCAGGAGGTCATCTAGTCCAACCCCCTGCTCAAAGCAGGACCAAACCCAACTAAATCATCCCAGCCAGGGCTTTGTCAAGCCTGACCTTAAAAACCTCCGCTGGACTCTCTCCAATTTATCCACATCCTTCTTGTAATGTGGGGCCCAAAACTGGACACAGTACTCCAAATGAGGCCTCACCAGTGCTGAGTAGAGAGGAACGATCACATCCCTCGATCTGCTGGAAATGCCCCTACTTATACAACCCAAAATGCCATTAGCCTTCTTGGCAACAAGGGCACACTGTTGACTCATATTCAGCTTTTCGTCCGCCGTAACCCCTAGGTCCTTTTCTGCAGAACTGCTGCCCAGCCATCGGTCCCTAGTCTGTAGCAGTGCATGGGATTCTTCCGTCCTAAGTGCAGGACTCTGCACTTGTCCTTGTTGAACCTCATCATATTTCTTTTGGCCCAATCCTCTAATTTGTCTAGGTCCCTCTGTATCCTATCCCTACCCTCCAGCGTATCAACCACTCCTCCCAGTTTAGTGTCATCTGCAAACTTGCTAAGGGTGCAGTCCACACCATCCTCCAGATCGTTAATGAAGATACTGAATAAAACCGGCCCCAGCACTGACCCTTGGGGCACTCCACTTGATACCGGCTGCCAGCTAGACATGGAACCATTGATCACTACCCGTTGAGCCCGACCATCTAGCCAGTTTTCTATCCACCTTACCGTCCATTCATCCAGCCCAGACTTCTTTAACTTGCTGGCAAGAATACTGTGGGAGATGTTCACAGGCCTGCTTTGGCTACCTGCAGCAAGCAGATAACTGCCAGGAGAAGGATCCCAGCCCATTCAAAGAACAGGGTGCTTGCTGCTTGGTCAGCTCAGGAGGGTGTGAGGACATAAATGCCAAATAAGCAGCGCACGCTTTCAATGCATAGGATTAGCGGCCCGTGTACCTTTCAGTACTGAAGAAATCTGTATGTTAGATACTGTTATTTTTCTTTGACTGGTATGGGCTGTATTGCTGTAATGATAAGAGCATGTTTCGATTTATGAGGCGTCTTAGTTAACCCACAGATTGTCGTCTTATCAACAGAAGGATTTTTTTTGTTTAGTCTCAGCAGCTTTACTACACTGTGGTGTCTTTCCTCCACATCGGAGCAACTCGGGCTACTGGCATCCCCAGCTGTCCCAATTTGCATATTTGTGGTGGTCTCCACAGGTGGGAGTTCGCTGTCAGAACAGACTGAACCTGCTCCCTGTCTCTGCAATACAATGGAATTATTTCGGGTGCGGGTGGAATCAGAGTTTGGTGGGTTACACTCAGGCCAGGCCCTTGCCTCCGTCTCTTTAACGGAGCCCTGACTCTGCTCTCCCAGGAGTCCCTCTCTGCCTGAACACCGGTTGCTCTCACAGGCCCAGCTCACTAGGTGACATCTACCCTGTCTTTCCATCCAGACTCCATGGAAGAGTGGAGAACTGAGCAGGATTATGACATCACAGGTATCAAGGAGGCTGAACAGCTGTAACATAAGAATGGCCACACTGGGTCAGACCAAAGGTCCATCTAGCCCAGTATCCGGTCTTCCGACAGTGGCCAATGCCAGGTGTTTCAGAGGGAATGACCAGAACAGGGAATCATCAAGTGATCCATCCCCTGTCATCCATTTCCAATTTCTGGTAAACAGAACCTAGAGACCCTCAGAGCATGGTGGGGCATCCCTGCCCATCTTGGCTAATAGCCATCGATGGACCTATCTTTCATGAAATTATCTAGTTCTTTTTTGAATCCTCTTATAGTCTTGGCCTTCCCAACATTCTTTGGCAAGGAGTTGACTGTGCATTGTGTGAAGAAATACTTCCTTTTGTTTCTTTTCGACCTGCTGCCTATTCATTTCATGTGGTGACCCCTAGTTCTTCTGTTCTGAGAAGGAGTAAATAACACTTCCTTATTTACTTTTTCCACACCAATCATGATTTTGTAGACCTCTATCATATCCCCTGTAGTTGTCTTTTCTAAGATGAAAAGTCCCACTCTTATTAATCTCTCCTCCTATGCAAGCTGTTCCACACCCTAATCATTTTGTTGCCCTTTTCTGAACCTTTTCCAATTCCAAGATATCGTTTTTGAGATGGGGAGACCACATCTGCATGCAGTATTCCTACGATTAGTTTCCTATGGTTCAGCAAGTTACTGATCAATGAGACGACCCTTCCTCTGATCCCAGTACAGCTTCCTTTGCTTAAGAGCCTTTGCTGAGGGACCTTGTCAAAGGCTTTCTGAAAATCCCAGTATGTCAGTGCACTGCAAGGCCTTCAGTGGCTTTTAAACTTTCCCATGGGGACATCGGAGACATGGTCCACTTAACTTGTGTTCAGGCCTAACAAGAACTCAGCTGCAACCTGCTGTGAGAAACTCATTTTAACAAGGATGCCCCTGTACCAGCACAGACCACAGGTCAAAATGTGGAACTTCAATAACAATGGTATTGGAAGAGCCCAAAATCACCACCACAGGAATGTATTGACTATGACCCCTTACTTCAGATGCACTGTGGCCTAGTGGATAGAGCACTAGATGGAACTCAGGAGACTTAAGTGCTAGTCCTGGCTCTGCTATTGTCTTCCTGGGTGACCTTAGGCAAGTCACTGCTCTTCTCTGTGCCTCAATTTCCCATCTCGAAAAGGGGGCTAATGCTACAGACCTCCTTTGTAACGTGCTTTGAGATCTACTGATTGAACATGTTAGATAAGAGGTAGGGCTCTTTATTATCTTATGATATAGGGTGCTTTTCTTAAAGCGCCCACTGCTGGAGTCAAGTGATTTATCTGAGAATCTCTGCTCTTTATTTTATTTTATTTTATTTTATTTTATTTTATTTGTTAGCCAATTTTAAGCCGTCGTGGTTGCAAAGAGAAGCTGGAGAACATGAATTGAATGCTCCCTAGCGGCTCAGACACCAGAAGGCAAATGAAGAGTTCCCCAGATGAATGTTTTTTGAAGATCTCATTATTTTGAAGCCAATCTCTTGATTTTGGTGGGGCCCAGCTCATGGTGTTGGAATGCTTGGGCTGGCGATACCATGAACGTTTTTCTGCACTGGTAGCACTAGAGACTCACTTCAGGGCTGCTTCTCACTTCAGGCTGGGAGATTCTGCCTCAGTCACAAGGGTTTTAGGAGTTCCCACAAGTAGGGAAAAAATGTCCCTTGCCTAAGGGCTGGAGAGTCCTAGAGCTCGGAAAAGACCCAGGGTTTTCCTGGGAAACCTGATGCCCACTCTCCTGCCTTATTCTGAGCTCAGCCCACTTGGGCGGCTGCCCCAGCCCATCTCCTGATCTCAGTACAGCATTGACACCTCACAGACTAGAGGGAGATTGCAGGAGGGCAGCCCCATTGTGACCTAGAGATGACATCAGCGCCTGCCTGATGCCAGAGCAGCAACCTGCCCTCAGGTGTAGCCTGGGTACTTGGTGCTGTTTTGAGAGTGCCTGTGTTGAGAGTGTCTTAGTGCCTGAGCCCGGGGAAATGAGTTCACTCCTCCTCTGTCTGCTCTTTGTAGTCTTTTATGCTGTGCTGAGGCTCGCCAGATCTGAGGTAAGTGAGACTCCTAGAGAGATGGAAAGGCTGGATTGATGCCAGCTGAATGCAGGAACCAAACATAAGTATTTTTCAATCAGCAGGCTCGGATCAAACTGATATGGGAATCAATCAATAAAGAATTAAAGGACGGGAATATATTTAAAGCAGGTTAACAATGTTTTATGGAAAATGGGCCATGTCAAACATAGATGTGACAAACTTAGACTTGTGTAAGGTGTTTTTCATAGATTCCAAGGCAAGATGGGCCCATTGGATCTTCTAGTCTGACCCTCCTGTCTAACGCAGGCCAAAGAACTTCCCCACAATCATGCCTAGTGCATACCTTTTATTAAAATGTCCAATCTTGATTTTAAAAATTGCCAGTGATGGAGAATCAATCCACCATGACTTTGGTCAATTGTTCCAATGGTTAATTCCTCCCCCTGTTAAAAATGGACGCCTTCTTTCCAGTCTGAATTTGTCTAGTTTCAACTTCCAGCCATTGGACCATTTTAGACCTTTCTCTGCTAGATTGAAGAGCCCATTTGTAATTGTTTCTTCCCCGGGTAGGTATTTATAGACTTTTCCTCAAACCACCCTTAACCTCTTTAAGCGACATTGACTGAGATCCTAAAGTCTATCACTACAAGGCATGTTTTCTAATCCTTTAATCATTCTTATGGCTCTTCTCTGAACCCTCTGCAATTTATCAACATCCTTCCTGAATGTTAGACACCAGAACTGGACACAGGATTCCAGCACTGGTTGCACCAGTGCCAAAGACAGAGGTAAAATAACCTCTCTGCTCCAACTTGAGATTCCCCTGTTTATGCACACAAGTACCGCAGGACATTTGGATTAAAAATCAGCACTCTACAATATCAATGGAGCACAGGTTAAAGGGATTGAGAGCAGGCTAATGGCTAACTGACAGATCTTAAAAAGTAATTGTCAAAGGGCTCCTCGAATGTGGGTTTTTCTAATGGGGCTCTGCAGGGATCAGTACTAGGTTTGAGGCTGTTCAACATTTTTTCAATGACTTGGAAGTAAATACAAAATTGCTGCTGATAAAAAATGTGCTGATGACACAAAGATTGGCAGAATGGTAAATAACGATGAGGACAGGGCAGTCATACAGAGAGTTCCGAAGAGTTGGTTTGGCAAATGGGGCCCATTCAAACAAAATGCGTTTCACACAGCCCAACACAGAGTTAGACATCTGGGAACAAGGAGGGCCTATTCAGCTTTGGATTTCACGATCTTTAGTTTTGTATCATCTGCAAATCTGGCCACTTCACTGTTTCCCCCCTTTTCTAGATCATTTATGCATACGTTGAACAACTCTGGTCCCAGTACAGATCCTTGGGGGACCTTGCTATTTATCTCTCTTCATAAGCTCACAATTTATTCCTACCTTTGATTTCCTATCTTTAAACCAGTTACTGGTCCATGTGAAGACCTTCCCTCTTATCCCATGACAACTTATTTTGCTTAAGAACCTTTGGGAAGGATCTTGTTAAAGGCTTTCTGAAAGTTCAGGTACACGATCTCCACTGGATCGCCCTTGTCAAACAGAGCTGATTCCCATGTTGACTCTTCCCCAACAAATCGTGTTCATCGATGTATCTGATCCTTCTGTTCTTTACTATAGTTTCAACCAATTTGCCTGGTACTGAAATTAGGCTCACTGGCCTGTAATTGCCAGGATTGCCTCTGGAACCTTTTTGAAAAATCAGCATTACTAAGCAATAGGTTAAATACCACAGTTAGTAGTTCTTCAATTTCATATCCGAGTTCCTGCAGTACTGTAGGGTGAATAGGGACTGCCTTCTCTAAAGCATTCATTTAGTCAAACACAAGTTATTGGACTCAATACAGGATGACATTTTCTGGCCTGTGTTATACAGGAGGTCAGGCTAGATGATGTGATGATTGCGTCTAGCCTTAAATGCTATGAATCTATGACTGATTTTACACCTCTAGCATGTTCCCTCTTGAAATAGTCCCAGTCTTTTCAATCTCTCTCTGGATACAGGAGCCTTCCCAGGCCTTTCATCATTTTGGACCCTCCTATTTCAACTCATGGCAGGGTGCCCCACCCTTCCCCACTGCCCCCGTAAGGGGAGGTGAAAGTGCTTTGGAATGCAGGAGAAGTAGCTTCCACACCCCAAAGGGATGGGCCCTGATGACAGCTGGGTCTGGGTAAGAAGCTCTTCAAAGGAAGATTTTGAGCCACGGGAGAAGTCCTTGCTCACCGAAAGAAGCACACTCAGTCTGGGCCTGGGTTGAGAAAACTTGTCCTACAGAAAGGACCCAGAGCTGAGCAGAGTGATGCGCTCTGAACTCAGGGTGCTCGGTACTCTTAGGACTTAGAGTACTTCCATTCCTTTGACAAATGGCATCTCGGCAGCCTCGGGGATCAGTGTTCCCATCGCACTCCTGACCCGGTACCCAGGCTGGGCCAGGACGCTAATGATCCAAGCAACAGACCAAATTCCTTGATGAATCCTGGTCATGTGCCACTTGAGGCATGTTGTGCAGCCTGTAGCCTGATTTGGGGTGGGTTAGTGGGGTCGGTGGAATTTAGCCACTTAATTTAATTTTATTTGATAATTAATTTTCTAATTAATTAGTAATATTAATAATAATTAATCAATATTAATAATATGGGTATGGCTCACCAGTGTGTGTGATCAGAAGATAAAGTTCGTCCTGAATCAGGCTTCACAGAGTTTATACAAGGAGCTTCGGGGTATATGACAGGCACTTACACTGAGACAGAAATAGTCATCAAGACCTTTTATTAAAATCAATGAAACAATAAAAAATGTTAAAACAGGTCGAGATTACAGAGTTACAAACTATCACAGTTCTTTAAGAGAGATTGATGATAATACACTGTTAGAAACTCACTCTGTGCAGTAGCACTTTGGGTGTTGTTCACACTTATGATAAAGGAAGTTGGTTAATATGGGTCTGAGTTTAACCCTATATAAACTAGGTGCTTTTTAAAAGGTAAAGCAGAAACTAGATTCCTTTATACTTTCTCCTTTGAAAAGAAATAATACCACGGCCTATCAATAGTTAACAGCCTTGTATATGGGTAGCACCGATGCGTAGATAGGGGTGAGGCGATGGATAGACAGGAACAGATAGATGGGTGTATCGCCTGCCTAATGGTGAGTTGTTTCACCTTTTATAGAGCATTATTCGGAAATCCTTCCTCCTATGCCCAAATTTCGTCTTTCCCCCACGGAAATGTTAGGGTACACCTGCCTCATAGGCTAACATATGTGTGCGTATGAGTGACAGAGATGTATGCATTTGTGGTGTACTTGTTAGATTTGTGGGCAAAAATCCCCATTTTCCACCCTTTACTGCTATTGGCTCAGCTAAAGGTCTCCAGACATTTACGTAGGTATTTGTCTTATTATTACTTTTCTGAGTAAGGGTCCCCAGAGGTTGCCTTCAGCGTCACACAGGATGTCTGACCTGGATGTCTGACCTGCATTTCAGCTAGTGCAAATCTAGAAATCTATAAAGCCTATTACATACTTAAATTTATCAAAAAGATATTTATCAAAAATATTGCACTCCCTGAAAACTAAATGCAAAGCGGTACTGTGAAATGTGTGCCAATGGCAATGTCCAAAAGCTGTTACTGGTGTCTAATACAGTAAACCATACAGCCTCTGGATCAAAGGATTTGATTAGATTTGGCATTTTGGCCACTGTGGGGGCACAAGTTGGTGTGACCTGGTTTAGGCGTCTGTAATCTATTGTGAGACGCCACGAACCATCAGGTTTCTTGACAGGCCAAAGAGGTGAATTTGCAGTGGAAGTACATTTACGTAGTACTCCCTGTGTCAGCAAAGCCTTGATAGTCTTTTCTATGTACGGATTTGCTTGTTCTGGGTAAGGCTACTGTTTTGGGGCTGAAATTTCTCCTCCTTCTAGAACAATAGTGACGGCCATGCATCCACAATCATGTTTGTGTTTAGCAAAAGCATCTGCATGCTTGTAAAGTAATGCCTGTAACTCAGGTTGGTCTGCATGTTTAGCCACTATTTTGTTTAAATCATACTCCTCAGGTTCAGAGTCCTCCACTGGAGAGACCATGCCACACGCAGGTATGACTACTGGAGAGTCATCCTTTGCCTGTTCTACTGAAAGACACAATAATTGGTTATACAAATCAAGAACACATCCCTGTTTGTATAAGAACTCAGTTCCCAATAGACAATTCTTTGGGTCTGCTAATTTCATCAATGCAAAGGTATGATTCTTTCTTAGGTGACCTATTTGTACTTCAAGGGGTGCAGAAAGTGTGGTAACAACCTGATTACTTGCAAAAGTTGCAAGTGTCTTGGTACATCCTGATGATAGAGGAGAGGATCTAGGATCCTCGACATGGAGAATACTAATTGCTGCTCCAGTATCTATAAAAAGATTCCTGTTTTGTCAATATTCCAAAAGCTATGGGAGGTTAACCCGGCTTCTTATAGGCCAGTTAGCCTGAAATAATGGACAAACTGCTATGGGATTCAATCAATACAGAATTTTGGTTTTTGTAAAACAGCTGCCGTTTCAGGATGATATAGGGGTTATATCAGCACTTGTTTGGGAGGATTTGCATAACCCATTCCTGGCTTCACCACTCAGGAGGAGCATGGCCATCCCAAATGCATGCAGATAAAACCCCAATATCATGCATTCCCGAAATATGTATCTAGGAAACGCTGTTGTCCAGAGGTCGGATTTCTCCCCCAGGCTCTGAATTCCGTGCACGGTGTCTGGGGTTAGTTGCAGATCCTGCAATCCTAAAACCTCACGAGTTTTATAAGCTCTGCAGGAGAGAGAACTTTGCAGGCTCTCTCCTTCAATGCTTATAAACTCTGCAGGCTCCTGGTACCAGCAATCCCTGTTTCTCCAAGCCCTGGATTATTCCAGTGAGCCCTGTTATGGGTTGTGCTGTGTGCCCTATATTGGCTGCATCATAGGAAAGCACAATGCCGACCCATGAGGCCTCATAGTGCAACACTCTCCCACAAGGAAACACTTCCCCCTGGCCCCACATGGCAATCCCCTCTGGCTCAGTGTCCTCCCAGGTTTATTGAGGAGTTCTCTTCTAACCCTGCTGCTTTCTGTGTGTGGCAGGCTTCTCCGAGGAAGAGGAGGCACAGAGCCAAAAGCAGAAACCGAAGGTAAGCAGCCCTGACCCCACAGCTGCGGTGGCAGACTCAGGCCCCACGCAAAGCAGAGAAATAGGGTCTGTTCCCCCACCTGCCTCCCCTCTTCCTGCGAAGGCTCAGTCGTGCCCAGAGCCGTGCAGAGGCACTGGCTGGGGCTCCGTTCACAGGCTGCCCCTGAACTCTGGGCAATAGGCTGCTAGGAAGCAGAGGGGACCCAAGCAGCTCAATGTCTCCTTTATGTCTCACTTCTGACAGCTTTTGGGTGCTGTGAGGAAGAGCTGGAGGCTGGTGCATCCCCAGAGACATGGTAAGCAGTGCCCCCCTCCATGAACCTGCAGTGGGTCAGTTCCCTCCTCTCGCGTCATGCAATTCAGCCCCACCCAGGGGCAGCAGCCCGAGTAATCCTTCCCCTGCCCCGACCTAGGTACCAGGCAAGCAACTCTTCTCCTTAGACTCCTGCAATTCATTCCCACCCCGCAGAAGTTGCCATCTCTAATCCACCCCCCACGCCTCGTACAGGGGTCATTCCCTTCCTCGAGCATCATGCGGCTCATTTAACCTGGGGGGGAAGGGTGGTAGATTGTGTCGACCGGACCGGACCGGACCATCCTCCCCTCCCAAGAGGGGGAGAAAATGTTTTCTGGGAGCAGCCCCGTGCACCCCAGGGAGGTGAGGTGGAGAAGTCAGGAGGAAGGCTGGGCTTTCTGGTACGGTGAGTAGGGTGAAAGGGATCCAGCAGCACTTGTGTAATGGCCCCTCCTCCATCACGGGTTCCCAGCAGGATTTGAACCCTGGACCTTCAGCTCTGCAGCATAAAGCACCCCTTAGAGCTGAAGAAGCAGCTGCATTAGTTGGCAGCTATAGGCTGTTATCCTATGTGTGGATTGGCTTCTGTGGAAGGCACATGACACACGCAGGGGAGGAGGGCTGCCTCAGTGGAGAAGGACAGGGAAGCTTTAGGTGCCGCCCCTCTGGGTAAAGAGGGCCTGAGGGCAGGGCCTGCACTCAGCTATCTGCTCTCTCTGTTCCACAGCTGCCCTGTGCCCCTGGAGAAGCACCGCTTGCCTCAGCGCCTCAGGCTGGTTGAGAGGAGGGTACAGTGCATGGCCAGACACCTGGAGGAAGTTCTGATACCGTAAGGGAACTGAGCGGGGGGCACCAGACTGGGGGCTGGGTGGGAGGGGAGAGGGAATGTATAGAGGAGGGAGCAGGGACAACCAGACACTCCAGGATCCTAAAGTAACAGGAAAAAAGCCACTATGAGGCTTTAGCTTCCAAGGTGAGAGACCAGTGACAGTGAGGTGGGGATGATCAGAAATGAAATGCAGAGACTGCACGGGGTTGTAAGTAGGATCAAATCCTTCTGTACGGCAATAGCTGCCAGCAGGCGACTGTGTAGACCCTGCCCCTGCCCCTGCCCCCTTGAAAGAAACAGCAATCCAATGACACCCTGGGGGTGTCACCCCACACAGCACTGGAAGGGCTCAGGTGGCCAAGCAGGCCCATGAACTCCCAGGGTGCAGCTGCAGGAAGAGCCGGGAGCAGGGAACTGATTCCAAGCAGGCTCAGCTGGGCAGGACTAGGCAGGCCTATCAACCCAGGAAGCTGGCACCAGACAGGGGCTGCGGCAGGAAGGGCAGCCCCTCCTAGCTAATAGCCATTGATGAATTGATCTAGTTCCTTTTAGAGTTTATAGGCTTGGCCTTCACAGCACCCTCTGCGAGGGTTACACCCACATGCTCCATCTTCCTCCCCCAAACCAGTTGTTAGCTAATCTTTCTATTAAAATAGCAGTAGGTCCCCGATCATGCTCAAGGCCCCGTTGTGCTAGGTGCTGCACATGTGTGTGTGAAGGGGTTAGCGTTCTAGATAGAATGAGTGCCGGCTCCCCTCTCGGTCCTTCGTTACCCAGCTGATGTCCTTGTGTCGGGGTGTGGTGTGCAAGGCATGCCTAGGCACTGCCCCACTGCACTACTGCTGGAAGGCTGTGCCCGAGCCCTGCCTTGGCTCAGCAGGGCCATGTCCCATCTGTCCCTGGGTCTGCTCTCTCCCACAGGCCGAGTGTGTCGACATCTGCCACGAGCCAGTTCTCCTCCTCCTCTAGGGAATCCACCACCTCTGCCCTCCGGGTCCCAGCTGCTTTTCCTGAGAGAAGCCGCCATGATTCACTCAGAGCCCTCCGCCACACGGGAGACATGCCAGTCGGGGCTGGGAAGGATCCGCTCATCCCATCAGCCCAGCCTCTCCCCAGGCCTCCTGCCCACAGCAGACGAGTCCGGCGAGAGCAGACCATGGGTCTGGACCAGACATCAGTCAGTGGCTTAGACTTCAACATCCGCCAGAAGCATCTGCAGAGTCAACTGGGGCTCCACCCCATACACAGAGTCACTGGCCAAGATGATCCCTAACGTCCCTGCTCTGCGCCCACCAGACAGAGACCCCAGGGTGAAGTTCAACATGAGCAGGGTCCTTTCCTGCCGTGAAGTCCTGGAGGAACTGGACTGTCACGTGCAGACAAAGAGACTCCAGCATGAGCAGGGCTTACCCTCACCCCAGAAACCCCACACAGCTCTTCTGCCTCCAGCTCCACAAACCCCATCCCGGGGAGCCATGGCGGGGTGAGCGGGACACCCCGCAGCAATTGATATTAGACACAGATCGGCCCAACAGTGGATTTCCAGCAAAGGTCCCGGAGCCCCTCACATCCAACACCAGCCCTCAGCGTGCACCGGCGATCCAGGAGTCATGTGTCTGCCCCTCTGGACCCCTGCCTCAAAAGGCCCACAGGATCATGGCATCCCCTGAGGCCATCCTGGCCAGGCCTGTGCCCACGGTGGTGGTCAAGCTGCAGGATCACATTGCTCAGAAAATGCTCAGAGATCCAAATGGAGGCATTCTAAAGATGGTGAGAGAGTCGCACAGAGATGCTCCCCTCGTGAGAGAGACGGCAATAGCAGAGAAGACGCTCACAGCCACACTCCACCCTCTATAGGGCCAGTTGAGAAAGCCCTTACCAGTGTGAGCGGCACCAAAGGGACTGAAGAGAAGCTGGAGCTGCACATGGAGAGGAAGGTTCTCTTGGGAGAAGGCTCCTGCCTGGGGCCAGAGGCACAGGCAGGTGAGGGCAGGCAGATCATCCCAGGATCCAAAGCCACCAGGTTGCCCCAGAGGCCCCAGGCTCTGAGCAGCTAACAGATCCACCCTTGACTCTCTCATTGCTGGGCAGGCTGCACACGACCTGCAGCTGAAACACCTGATGGAAATGTTGAGCAGCTCCGCCTCTTGGCCAGGTCTCAGTCTGCCAGCAGTGCCGTAAGACATATCCAGCAGGAAAGATGAAGGGTAAGAAACTCAGGAGGAGACATCTGCTGAGCTGCATGGTCTTCGAGCCACCATGGATCCATGGGCTCGATGGAACTGTGAATCTCAAAGCTCTTCAGGATCAGCTGCCAATTAGAGTCTGCAAGAAGTGCAGTGAGCTTCAAACGAAGAGACCAGCTGGCTCTGCAGGTGCTGACTTGCCCGGAAGATCCCATGGAATTCCACAGCGATGGACTCCAGGAGACTCCTCAGCATCATCCAACCACAAAAAGATGCCAGTGGTGTGGCTCCTTCCAGCAGACAGGAGAAAGACGCAGGATGGAATGGGGAAAACGGCTCCCAGAAAGCAACCAAAGATGGTGTCCATTGCTACAAGTACAACAGGGCTTGCAAGCTGGGAGAAACAATTGGGAGTCCTGACGGTTCTCCCCCAAAGTCACCAAAGGCCTCAAGAGCTAGGACACCATCCCCTTCAAGGAGCAAAGTTCCAATTCTCAAACGGATGCTAATGTGCCTCAAGGAAACCTGCACTAAGCTTCAAAACGAAGTCAAGTTCCAAATGTCCAAGGACTCTCATTCAAGAACACCTGATGCTAAATTTATAAAGCCACCCCTTGGGAAGGCAAGGGCCTCCAAGGGTGTCTGGTAGTAGTATAAGGGCCCTACCGTCAATAAAACACTAACCTCCTCTTACCCCCTCAAACCCTGCTCCTTGACCCCTTCAGCCCCAACCACCTGTCACTGGAAGTCCCACCCATGGCGGACACATGACCAGAAGCAAAGTGTGTGATATGACCCCTCTAAGAACTCGTCCCACTGCCCTCTACCAATCAGGATGGGTTTCGCCCCTGCAGGCCTCGCCCTGAGAGGAGATTTGACCAATCAGGGGTGTTCCGGGCAGGTGACCCATCCAGAAGTGGTTCGTGTGACCCTCTAAGAACTCCTCCCATTGCCCTCTACCAATGCGATGGGTTTTGGCTGCACAGGACAGCCCTGAGAGCAGGTTTGACCAATCGGGTGTTCCAGGGCGGGGTGACCCCAGGAGCGGGTCCTATGGCCCTCTGCAAGAACTCCTCCCAGTGCCTCTGCAATCAGAGTGCAGCACCATCACCCCATAAGTCCCAGCACCGAGGCAGAAGAGGCCCTCTTTACCCAGAACGCGTGCTTTAGAGATCATGGAGACATGGACTCCTTCACCACCCCGTGAACCCAGACTTTGTTTTAGCCCCAAGAGCCTTTGGACTTGTGTGGGGAAAGCGCTACATCAGCGACAGTTGCGACGAGGGTCCCTTTGACTCAGCCGTTGATGGATACGCTGAAACTCGAAACCCAAACCCTCGTGAGGCTCCCAATGAGCGTGATCGCTCTCATTGTCCTTGGGCTCCCCTAGAGGAGGAAGGCTTAACGCAGCTCTGGGGGAGAAAGTCACCGGAGGACAAGGTGAATGGAAAAGACATCACTCAGGTAAATGAATGATTAAGAAGTGACGGTTGATGATGGGGTGTAATGGGTTAGAACTGCTGGGTTATTGTAAATCTAAAAAATGCAGTAGGGGAGCTTACACTGCTTCTTTTCTGAAAATCTCTCAACAGCTCGACGATGTTCTTTATCAAGGCCTTGAGAACCAACCACACAAACACAACTCCAGTTCTCTCAGCGTCGCCACTCACCACACCAAGCCCTGAGAAAACTGTGTGCGCTGAAAATGCTCTAGAATATTCTGACAAAACCCGGAGCACACGCTCTAGGGGTTGTGAATAAACAACCATGACTGAGACAGTAACCATTCTCCCAACACCATAAGCTGTCAACAGCTTCCTCATAGTCTAGTGTTTGGGAAAAGTATGGTGCATTCTCTTCACTGAAAACTGATGAAGATTTGGGGAAAATATGATGCTTGTTCAGAATACTGGTGGCTGCTATATTCTCAGGGGTCTAAAAGAAAGGAGGGCTGGAAAGACCCTACTTATAAAGGCCAAAACTGCCATAGCCTTCTCTGGCAAATAAAGGGCACACTGCTGACTCAGAATATCCAGCTTCTCA